>NW_006205727.1:3916029-3937529 GCF_000334495.1 Tupaia belangeri chinensis
CTTTTTTTTTTTTTTTTTTTTTTTTGCTATAGGGTGCGTGCTCTCTCCAGAAGGACAGAGAGAGACAGAGAGACAGAAAGCAAGAAATCTCCCCCCAGGGGGATGGCTACGCCACAATCTCTTCTCCTCCATTCTCCTCTTAGGATCTTGGGCATGCACTCACAAGCGCCCGGAGTGAATTTAAGTCACCGGGTCCGGGACTCCAACTGCAGTTGACTACATGGGAATCCAGCGACGTAGCCATTACACTAACTGCTGGTCCCACTAATACTTTTCTACTACCATGTTGAAAGCATCCGAATTTGTGTGAGAGAGGCAGTGTGTCAGAGAAGGTTCCCGGGCAAGGGGTTTACAGTTAATCAGGAGAGATTAGTATAGCAGTCTGTAGAATTTGACCAAGGCTTAGAAGATCTGAGAGAGATGAGTTCATGTGTTTAGTGGTGAGGGAGAGAGATGTGGTCATGAGCAGGTAGGGATTGACCCAGAACCTCAGCAACCTTCAGGGAGAGAAACTTTATCCAGCACCTGCAAGTGATCAGTGCTCAACTAGCCAGAAAGAAACCCAAGATCTTATTTGATTCTCAGAATAACTTTGTGAGGAAATTATTAGCATTGTTTCTATTGTCCAGACAAGAAAGTTGATTCCAAAGTAGCACTTGGTTAGATGGAAAAATCAGAAATAGAGAAAATACATAAGCCTCCTTTTCTTTTCAATGATGGACACGAACTCATGTAATATTCATCGATAGAAAAAACGAGGAATTTTGAGTCAAATGACTTGACCTTGGCGGCTTTCACATCCTCTACAATTTCATCTCCACCCAAGTCTTCACTTTGATCTCTTGGATAAAGATATTTACCCTATGTTTGACTTCTCTTTGGAAGTCCATTTATAACTTGTGACTGTTTCTTGGAATCTCTGCCTTGATAACTTTCTCCTGAACCACTTTCTCCACATATTTCTGCTTTTTCCCCACAAATGATTTTCTAGGATTCAGATTCAAAGGCTCAGGGGTATTCTTGACTCTTCCTTATCCTTACACTTTACACATAGTCCACCAATCATTTCTTCCAATTTTTCAAAATTTTCTTTTCTTTTTTTTTTCCCTTTTACCACCTTACCTATAATACTGATTCTTGTTATTTCTCCCCTGGACAGTTGTAAAATCTCCCTATCTCATATGCATAATTGCAGCTTCTTTGACTTTCTTTAATCTTAAGCCTCACTGAAAAAAAACATTCTGAGTTTCAGTTTCAGACTTATAGCTCTCCTACTTATAGCTCTCCTACTCAGAAATCATTAATAGCTCCCTATTGGTTAGTAAATCAAGTACAAACCCACTAAACTAAATAGATACTATTTATTGAATATTTATTATATTCTAGGCACTGATCAAACCACATAAACCATATCATTAATTCACAAAACAACTCTTTATGACAGATACGTCTTTCTGTTTTTTGTTTCCTTTTATTTTTTTATTTTATAGAAAAAGTAATTAATTGAAGACCAGAGAAGCTAACTAACTTGTCCAAAGTCACATGACAAATAAGTGGTGGAGCCAGGTCTCAGCCTAGGCCCCTGCTTTCAGAGCCAGTATATTATGTTGCCATTTTGGGGGGAGGAAGTAGATTAGGGTCATCACAGCCAAACTGAAGATACCCTGTTCACAAATACATTCAGTGCCTTCTAAATGTTGTCTATGATTTTTTCCCCTCCCCACCCAAATCCCAAACTACAAAACTCTACCTATGTGTAAAGATGCATTCAAATTCTACATCCTTAACAATGTCCATCATGATCCCTCCAACCAAATATGACTTCCCCTCCTTTGAATCTTACAAATCTTCGACCCTTAAAATAATTTGTTCACTTTATATGTTGCCATTAGTTAAATCCACTTCTTTTCTAAGTCAGGGGTTGTTTTCTTACTCATACATTTCTAAGTGCATTAAATAGAATTGTTGGATACAGAGTTCCCAGAAAATTTGCTATGGCTTCAGGTATCAGACTCTGAGTCCCATGCCTATGCTTCACTCCTTAATCAATACACAATTTATAGCCAAGAACTTCTCAACATAGTAGACACGACGCAGATGATCCAGGCCATAATCTGTTAGCCTTCTGCCAATGTAATCAGGTGTTTTGGAGGATTATTGTAAAAATTGCTTAGCACCTCTCTGACTTTGAATATAGGAGTCTAGTTTTAGTGGACTGAACAAGGGGAAGTGCCTCATTAAACTAAGTAACTTTTTAAAGTTTATTTATTTATTCTTTCCATGAGGGACAGTGAGAAATATATATAGAGAGAGCACCTGCAACAGAGTCCTGATGCCAGGATTCTGCCCTCCACCCCCCACCCCAGACTTCAGCTATCCCTGGATTATGGGCGAGCACATGCCCAGTGCATTCAGGGAGGTCCCTGGACTTGAATGGGGAACCTTCCCATGTGGGGCAGCCTCACAGACATATCATGGCTGCACACTGTTTGGGTCTCTAAAAAACTTACTTTTAATCAGAAAGTTTAAGCTAATTGCTTCCCAAATTCTTTCTAATCCTCCTATTTAGGTACAGGCTCTTTTCTAACTTTCTTCCTTGATTTTGCCTCCAGATGACACATTGAGTGTTAACCTTCATCACTGAGCCATGTTTTATACTTCAAATTACAATATATTAAAAACTTAATTGACAAATAATGTTGACTGAACTGGAAAATTGAGGAGTTATCTTGGTGATTCAGGTTCAACTAATCTTTCACCAGAAATATTCAAATAATCAAAACAAAATATGAACTATAGGGTCATGCACACTGAATTTTGAGATGCTAGGGTTCTGATACTCTCCTTAGAACTCAGACTTGGAAAACTGCAAAGAAATGTAAAGGATCTCTACTTATTTATTAATTCATGTCATATGTATTAAGAACCTCCCATGTAATGGGGACTGCACACTGCACTAGGAGTATGTTGGTATATGTTAAATGTCACTTTTGCCCTCCTCAGCTTACATTATTCGATGTGTGTTGATTGTAAAACTTTGCTTGCCCAAAGAGTGGGCCCGTTGGAAATATGCTTTCAAGAAAGATATAAATCCATTCAATAGATAGCCTATTTTAAAATGGATCTATATCCATATGAGGAATAGCATATGGAGGATGTCCATATTCCTCCCTCACAAAACTCCTCAGTGATGTAACGTCGGACTAACTGGACCACCAACTTAGTATGGAAATGCTCCTTTTCCCTTGTCTGTCTGTTTCTCTTTCTTTCTGTTTCTCTCTGGACCTTGACAAAATCTTATCATGGTATAATTCCCTTTCCCCGGAACTCCAGCTAGTCAAGATCTTGGGTCTGTGAATACCTGGTATGTTTTAGGTCAGCTTGGGATTTAAACCTATGAGTGGCTTTCAGCACTGCAGATAAGTACACTACTGCATGGCTGAGTCCATCCCTTTTCCTCCATGGAAGCCTGTAGTAAAACAATCTTCCTTCCTTCCTTCCTTCCTTCCTTCCTTCCTTCCTTCCTTCTGTCCCTCCCTCAGTCCCTCCTTCCCTCTCTCTCTCTCTCTCTCTCTCTTTTATTTTTAATTGCCAGAGGGCATGAACACATACCAGAGAGACAGAGAGGGAGAGGGAGAAAGCATTCCCCTTGTGAGGCATGATCATGCCACACTCCTCTCCTTCACCTCTCCATCCTGTTAGGATTTGGAGCACATATGTACACCCATCTGACATCTTTTTCAAGGCCCTGGGTCAACATTTGAACTGCATAGTTGGCCATATGAAATTTGACTCTCCCTTAGGCCACAGGACCCACCCTGCAGTTAAGCATTCTAATCTTTAAATTTGTGTGGTCATTGACACACATAAATTGATTTTTTAAAAGAATTATTTCTTTAATTTTATTATTATTTTTCAATTTGATGAGAGAGAGAGAGAGAGAGAGAAGAGTGAGAAAGCAAGCTGCCAGGTTCAGGACTCAAACCAAGTTGGCCATGTGGGAGTCTAGCACCTTAACCACCATGCCACCTGCTGGCCCAAGATTTTATTTTTTTAATTATACAATTATTGTCTTCTTGAATTTACTTTTGCAAGTGTTAAGTATTTTAGATAAAATGAAGGTGTCATGGTGGTTATGGTACTAGATTCCCACATGGCAAACCATAGTTCGAGTCCTGAACCTGGTGGCTTGAAAATTGCTCTAGGTGTGTGTGCATGTGTACCCAAAATCCCAAGAGGAGAAGGAAGAGAAGGGATTGTGGCACAGTCGTTCCTCCTAGGGTATATTTCACTCTCCCTCTCTTTGTCTCTCTCCAGCAAGTGCACACTCCCTATAGCAAACACCCCCAAACAAACAATTTTAAAGCTTTTCAAAGGGTTTTTAAAAATTAATTTTAGGAGCAGCAGGTGGTGTGGAGGTTAAGATGGCTGAATCCCACATGGCTGACTGCATAGTTTGATCCAAACTTGGTGGTTTGAAAAACATACCTAGTTTGTGGGTGGACAAAATCCTGAGAGAATGCAGGAGAAAGGATTGCAGTGGTGCCATCCGGCCTTGGGGGCAATTTTTTACTTTCCTTCTCTCTTTCTGGGGGTCTGTTTCTTTCCGGTGAGTGCATGCGCCTTATAGCAAAAAACAAACAAAACAAAACACCCTGAAACAAAAACGAAACAAAACAAAACAAAACAAAACAAAACAAACAGCTTCATCTAAATACTAAATAGTTACAAAAATAATTTTAATGTGTCCTGAGCTGCTCGTTCGTTCATTTAGTTGTCAGTAGGTGGCAGCACATTACTCTGCTCACTGTTGAGGGAAGGGGACAATGCTCTCAATGATTCCTACTTTGGAAAGGTATTGTAGCCTTAACTAGAACATAGACAAATAATTGTCATAACTAATCCTTATTATATCATAAAGTGCTTTCTTTATTTCTATACATATTTCTAGTGTTTTTATTTTAAATTTCATTTACATTATCTCATCACCAATATACCAAATTTATTCCATCTTTAGGTATTGAGCAATATAGCACAACTGTAGCTTTTTGTGATGAAAGAGCTGAATTAAGAAATGAAACTCAGGGCCAGCCAGTGGCATGGTGGTTAGGGCAGCTTATGCCACATGGTTGACTGAGTGTTAGAGCAGACCTGGCTGCCTGAAAAGCATGCTGACCAAAATCTCCAGGAGAGGGACCAGCAGTTGGCATGATGGCTATGTTGCTGGACTCCCATGTAGTCGACCGTGGTTTGAGTCCCAGATCCAGTGGCTGAAACTTACGCTGGTCGCGTGTGTGTGCATGCCCAAGATCCCGAGAGGAGAATGGAGGAGAAGGGATTGCGGCGTGGTCATCTTCCCTGGGGGGTGACTTCTTGCTTTCTGTCTCTCTGTCTCTCTCAGTCTTTCTGGTGAGCGCACGCGCCCTATAGCAAAAACCTCTCAAAAAAAAAAAAAATTCCCCAGGAGAAAATTAAGAAGGTATTCCAACCTGGCTCACCCCCCAGGAAGTGCTTTCTCACTTTCTCTTTCTTCACCCCTTACCAGTATACATATGCCCTGTATCAAAAACAATAACAAAAACAAAAAAGAAAGAAAGAAAAGAAAACTCTAAGTAATGTGAATTCATTTTGGAAAGCTGTCTCTGAGCTGATATAGGACATTAGGGATTGTGGTATGACAAACAAATTGTCTTTGCTATGTCAATTTTCAGGATCAGATCATTTTACCTCTTCAGGATTTAAACAGTTGATAATAAAAATCATTATTTTACTATTTAGCTATTTGGAACTTAAACTCTTCCAAGTATTTTAATCTATGCCAGTGTTTTTAGAGAAAGCGAGCATATTTACTCCTTACAAAAACTCAAAATAATTCTGAAACATGTAAATCACTTGTTTTTTAAACTAAAAGACTTCCAAGTGAGTACAGAAGTCTGATGCTTTTTCCTGTTTCTAAAATCCCTCCAGAGGGCCTGGGGTGAGTTAAGCCCTCAGACATTAACGGACCATTTTGGCCTATTTGATAACAGAAATCTTCCTACATCCCGTCCCTGGCATAGTATCCCTGTAATGGATGAGTCAGGCCCACAGTCATTAACAGACCATTTTGACTCATCGCTAACAGGACTCTTCCAACATCCTGTCCTTGGGACAGTATCTTGTGACTGTATACAAACCCCTTAATCTCTGTTAAAATATGCTCGTTCCTAATCCCTTCCGAAAACACAGACCTCCCTTTGCAATTGCCAACCTAAAAATTGTGGAACTCATGCATAACCTATAAGCCCTACTTCCACTTGTCTTGCCATTTGGGGCCAGACCCATGGATGCTCTTCACTAATTTCTAAACTTTGTCTCTCACTTGCAAAATCAAATAAAAGGAACCCCTGTATCTGATCACCCCCAAGAAAGCCATGTTTTGCCTCCTCTGCAGGCCTAGGTCACTCAAATTCATGCTTAAAAATGAACCGCATTAATTATTATTTTTGCAGAGTTGGTTATTTCCATTGACACAAGCTTAAAAAAATAAATGTATAAAGACCAAGTAATCAGGTTTTGTTTTGTTTTATTATTTATTTATTTATTTATTTTTGTTATTGTTGTTTTGTTTTGCTTTTAGGAAGCATGTGCTTACTAGAAAGAGATGGAGAGAGAAGCATAGAGAGAAGGAGAGAAGGAAAGTAAGAAATCACCCCCAGAGGGGATGGTCATACTGCAATCCCTTCTCCCCATTCTGCTCTCAAGATTTTGGGCACACAAGCTCATGTACCCAGTGTGCTTTTCAAGCCACCAGGTCCAAGATTCAAATCACACAGGCCATATGGGATCCAGCTGCCTTAACCTCTGTGCCTAAAATCCGTTTTTTTTGTTTTGTTTTGTTTGTTTGTTTTAAAATCTGTTTTTTTTGTTTTGTTTTGTTTGTTTGTTTGTTTAACCATTGTTCTCTAAAAGGTATAGTGATAGCTGCAGATGGCATGGCAGTTAAGGTGCTGGGTTACCACATGGTTGACCCTGATTCAAGTCCCAGACCCAGTGGCTTGAAAAATCATACTGGGGGTTTGTGAGCACATGATCAAAATCCTGGGAGGAGAATGGAAGAGAAGGGATTGTGGAGTGGCCATCCACTCTGTGGGAATGTTTTAAAATTCTCTCACCCCCTAGGGATGATTTCTCACTTTCCGTCTCTCTCTGTCTCTGTTTCTTTTCAGTGAGCACACATGCACTATAGCAAAAACAAACAAACAAACAAAGCATGTTAGATGCTCAAGAAATAGCAATGGAGTATGACATACTTTTTGGCCTTGTGTTCTACGGGAAAGAGGATAAGACATCTACACTAACAAATGTAATATAAGGTACATATAATATATTTGGTTGTTGGAAAAATCAAAATTTTATATGCGAACATGCATCATGACTTTTCTGACAACCTAATACTTACATATAACGTGTTATATATATACACACACATATATAAGATGTATGTCATATACATTACAATGTAATATAATAATATGTGGTCAGTAAACATTTGTTGAATATATGAATGCCAAATGACAGTTATAAAAATTTCAAAGAGGGAATTAGAGATGTAGATTAGTTGGTACATGTAAGTTACATGGAAAACATGGTAACTGACATAGCTTCAGAGGAAAGATATAATTGAAGGGTCAGCGAGAGATTGGAATACCAGGAACAAAAACATATTATGTAAAATAGGTAGTCCAGTTTGGCTAAGAAGAGCTCAGGCATCAGCGTTCCACTTGGGATCACACTGTGGGAACACCTAACTCCATGACAGCACACTTACTGAAGCAGGGATAAGGCATAGAATTTTACAATCACAGCTTTAGCTGAACCCTCACCAGTGTCTTGTGAGATACAGGCAAGTGCCTGTTCTTCCTTGTCAACTAATAGGTAACAATTTTTATTTATTTAGAACAATGACTTTTAGGGACCAACAGATAGCGAAATGGTTATGTTGCTGTACTCCCATGTAGTCCACCATGGTTAGAGTCTGGGAACCTGCACTTGAAACTCATGCTGGCATGTATACGTGCGTGCACAAAATCCTGAGAGGAGAATAAAGGAGAGGGGATTGCAGCATGTCCACCCCTCCACCCCCCAGGGGGGGTGATTTCTCGCATTCTGTCTGTCTGTCTCTCTGGTGAGCACAAGTGATCTATAGCAAAAATCTCTCCTAAGAAAAAAAAAAGAACAATTTTTTAAAAATTATACATACTTATTTTAGAATTCAAGCAATTCTGAGAAAAATATATTTTTTAAATACTCCAAATGCTACCACCTAGGAAGTAACCATAGTTAACATTAGGCAGCACTTCAGGCCTCTTTTTTCCTATATATACAGATGGAGCCCTGGCTGGCTAGGAATAATTTTGTAAAAATGTGACCATACTGTGCATGCCAATTTTACATTAAATTATTAAATTTAAATATACTTGAATTTTAAAAGAAGAAAAATAATCTGTGATAAATAAAGAAATTATGAAAACTTAGATAAATGTTTCCTTAATTTTAGTGTTTTTTGTTTTTGTTTTTGTTTTTTTGAGAGAGATTTTCACTGTAGGGCACGTGTGCTCGCCAGACAGACAGAGAGAGACATAGAGACAGAAAGCGAGAAATCACCCCCCAGGGGGGATGGTCACGCCGCAATCCCTTCTCCTCCATTCTCCTCTCGGGATCTTGGGCACGCATGCACACGCGCCCGGCGTGAGTTTTAAGCCACCGGGTCCGGGACACGAACCGCGATCGACCACGTGGGAGTCCAGCAACATAGCCATTACGCTAACTGCTGGTTCCCTTTTTTTTTTTTTTTTTTTTATAGGCAATATGTTCACATGATCCAAATTTCAAAAGCTACATGTTGGTGAAAAGCCAATGGAAACGCCCACTCCTACACTGTCTCCCAGCTACCCAGTTTAATTTTCTAGAGGTATCCGTGATACCAGATTCTTGTCTACCCCTATGGAGAGTATAGTGTTTTAAAAATCTCTTTACCACAGAGATTGTTCCTTAGGGGAAACAAAGATTATGAGAAGTCTTAAAAATGTGGAGCTATTTTCTTTTATAATTATATGTTCTACTGTTTTATTATAATAGTAGTATCTAACTCTAGGCATGATAATAACTTTCATGGATTATTCTATTTGATACCCAAGCAACATTATCATTTTCATATTATCAGGAAGGGAAGGAGGCAGGTTAAATAATTTATCTGAGGCTAAAAATGAGAATTGGCACAGCCAAGATTCAAGCTCAATTAGCCTGACTCCTGGACTACCCATTACATACACTGACTCCTTTTAATACTGATGTAACACCAGGGTTTTCACCATAGCGTGTTCATTCATTTCTTTTGTAACTTAATTTCATCTTGTTTTTCCCAAGATGGACTATAACTGCAGAATTCTTTCATGTTTGAGAACGTATACATAATGCCCTTTATTCTCAAACAATAAGCCTGTCTGGATATTTTTAAGTCACACTTTCACTCCCTCAGAATTCTGTAGACATAGCTTTATTATCTTCTGGCATTGATTGTCATGGCAAAGTCTTATCCATTCTAACTTTATTTATAATGGGAGCAAGAAATGAGTCTCTAAGCATTTTGAGCTAAGAGTGATGTGGCGTGTCTGGGGCAGTGTCACAGAAAGAATAACTTTGGTGAAACTATGTTAAATAGAGCAGAGGAGACTGAGTCAGGAAATACATATGAAGTAGACCAGAAGTTCAGGATACCACTCCATGGTGTAATTGTGAAGGTACTAAGTAGTTTCTGAAGTTTAATAACCACTTTTTTCTGTCCTTAGGATTTGAAATTTGCACATTAGTCAATCCTTACATTGAGGTTGGGAATACCCTATTTGTAGAACACTTAATGTTTTCTGGAATTCTGACATGTCTCCTTTTTTTTTTTTTAATTTTTTTTTTTCCACAACTTCTTACTGACATCAATTTACCAGCTAGATCAAGATTAGGAAGAGGGAGGAAAGAGACACTAAATTTAAATTTAACTTTCAGGAAATGGCCAAATTTTGCTTGTTGAGTCACTCATGGGGGCAGTGTGATGAACTGCACTCGTCAGTTCTAGGCCATCCAGGATGCCACTCGAGGGCACTAGAGGACTAGGAGAGAACCTGAGAAATAATAGTGTTATACATCTCTTGTATCTATTATTTCATTAACATTTTCAACATCCTTCTGTGAGCTGAGTGTTGTTACCACCATTTAAGAGAGGAAGAAGCCAAGATTCAAATAAATTTAGTAATTTGCTCAAGAACATATTGTTGCAAGGTGGCAGGGCCAGGATGTGATTAGAGAGCTTTCAAACATCAGTTGCACTATGCAATACCACCTTTTATTGTGTAGTTTGACTTTGCCAATCACATATCTAATAAAAATTAGTCTTGGGGGTGAATTGGTACCAAAAGTAAAACAACAACAACAAAAAACCTACCTCTGTTTTCCATTTAGTATCTCTGGTTTTTCTCAGCGAAGTTTCCAAAAAAAATTGCCTTCGTATTTGGCCACTACTTCTTCACTTTCCATTCACTCTTTAATCCACCCAAATAATTTTCATCTCCACCAACCCCTGAAACTATTGTTATTCAGGTTGCCAAAGCTCTTCTGCAGATAAGGAGTTTTATTTGAATTTTCAATAGCTTTAAAAAGTAAACAAATATTTTTCAACAAATGGCTGTATATTAGGATGAACCAGGAACTATTTAAAAAATATCAGTGGGGCTGGCCACAGTGGCACAGTGAAAATGCAATGCTCTGTAATGCTGAATCCATGTGGAAAGGTTCCAGGTTTATATCCCGAGGTCTCCCTATTCACCTCTACAAGTGCCCATAATCCAGCCTAGTTGAGGTTGGGGGCAACAGTGGTGTGGAAACCCTGCTGGGAGTCCCTAACTCTGACTCCTTCCATCTCTCTCTCTTTTATTTTTTTTAACTATTTGTTTATTTAATTCCATTTGTTGTTATTATTATTATTATTATTATTATTAAATTTAACCAAAAAGAGATAGGGGGAGAGAGAAAAGGAAAATGAGAAAGCAAGTCGCCAGGTCCAAGACTCAAACCACGGTTGACCATGTGGGAGTCCAGTACCTCAACCAGCACACCACTTGCCAGTCCCTCTCTTTCAGTTTGCTATAAGGTACACGTGTTCTCCAGAGAGAGACATGGAGCTGGGGTGGGAGTGTGTGACAAAGCACCCCTCAGAAGGGATGGCCACACTGCAGTCCCTTCTCCATTCTCCTCTTGAGATTCAGGGCACACATGCACACATTCCCAATATGCTTTTAGGTCATTGGGTCTCGGACTCAAATCATGCAGCTGGTCATGTGGATCCAACTGCCTTAACCACCTGGTCACTGACTGGCTCTTTTTTCCTCTGTCTCTTTAATGAAATAAGTAAATAAACTTAAAAATATATTGACACCTTGGCCCATTCCCTGAAATTGTGGTTTAATTGTCTAGGGTGGATGTTCATCATAAGTACAATGGGTACTAGTCACAGGCTTTAAGTAAGATAATAACATAATTTGATTATACTGACTTAAACTAGGATTGTGGCATTGAAGACAGAAGTAAAAGTGTTTGAGAATGTCATTTCATCAGGATTCAATGATTAGATACAAAGGGAAGGAAGGGGAGGGGAGGGAGAGGCAGGTGTCAAGGATGATTCACAGGTTTCTTTGCATAAATGACTGGGTAGTTGGAGGGGCCATTACTGAGATGCAGAACTCTTGAGAAGGAAAAAGAGGCAGATGAGAGTGGGAGTTTGTTGTTACCATGTTAAGTCTGATATGTTTGTGTCTATACCCAAGTAGAGATTGAAGTACATGGTTGAATATTTTGATCTGGAGCTTGGAAGGGGTTCAGAGTTTTCATTATTTAGGTTATACAAGGCAGTGGGTGGACGAAATTGTTGATGGAGAGAATAGATAAAGAAAAGAGAAGGAACAGATGCAAACCCTGAAGATGCCATCATAGAACAATCAGTAAAGAAGACAAAACCATCAAAAGAAATCATGACTAGAAACAGCCAGTGAAGTAGAAGGTAAACTGGGAGAACACAGTGACGTAGAGACCAAAAGAAAAAGGATTCAAGAAGAAGGAAATGACTTATGTAGTGGTTCTGAACATGGCTGGGCAACAGAATTAACTAGGAGCTTTAAAAAAAACACTGATACAGTTCCTTCTTCTTCTTCTTCTTCTTCTTTTTTTTTGTTAGTGGTGAGAGGTAGGGGGTCCAGTTTCATTTTTCTATGGATAGAAATTCAGTTCTTTAAGCACCATTTGCTGAAAAGACTTTCTTTTCTCCACTGTATTGTATTGTACCCTTTGTCAAAGATCAGTTGCCTGTATGATTTAAGGTTTATTTCTAAATTCTGTTTCTGCTCCATTGATCTGTGTGTCTATTTTTGTGCCAGTACCATGCTGTTTCAATTATTATCACTTCATAATTTACTTTTAAGTCAAGTAGTGCGATGTCTCCTACTTTATTCTTTTTCCACAGTATTGCCTTGATGATATGGGGACTTTATGATTACAGACACATTTTATGATTTTTATCCCTATTTCCATGAGGAATGTCACTGATAATTTGATCAGAATCACATTGAATATGTAAATTAATTTGGGCAGAACTGAAGGTTTTATTATATTAATTCTTTCAATCCAAGAATGCAAGATGTCTTTTTTTTTTTTTTTTGGAGAGATTTTTCACTGTAGGGCACGTGCGCTTGCCAGACAGACAAAGAGAGACATAGAGACAGAAAGCGAGAAATCACCCCCCAGGGGGGATGGTCATGGTCATGCCGCAATCCCTTCTCCTCCATTCTCCTCTCGGGATCTTGGGCACGCACGCACACGCGCCCGGCGTGAGTTTTAAGCCACCGGGTCCGGGACACGAACCACGGTCGACTACGTGGGAGTCCAGCGACATAGCCATTACGCTAACTGCTGGTTCCCACAAGATGTCTTTCCATTTCTTTGTATCATACTCAATTTCTTTTTTTCAGTTTTTCATACTTTTCTTTGCAGAGGTCTTTGTCCTCTTTGCTTAAATTTATTCTTAAATATCTTATTCATTTTATGGCTATCATAAATGGAGTTGCTTTCTTTAATTCTGTCTCAATCTGTTCATTGTTGGTGCATAAAAATGCTATTGAGTTTTGTGTATTGATTTTGTATCCTGCTACTTTACTGAATTTGTTCATCACTACTAGGAATTTTCTCGTGGATTTTTTTTTAAAATCTGTGTATATAATCATATCATTTGTGAATAGAGACCATTTAGCTTCTTCTTTTCCTATCTACATATCTTTTATTTTGTTCTTGCCTGATTGCATTAGTGAGCACTTCCAGCACTATGTTGTAAAGGAGTGGAGAAAGTGGGAAGCCTTGTCTTATTCCAGTTTTTAGAAGGAAGAGTGTCAGCTTTTACTCATTCACTATGAAACTAGCAATGGGTCTACCATATATAGCTTTTATAGTGTTAGAGATGTTTCTTCTATACCTCTTTTGCTGAGTCTTTATTATAAAGGATGTTGTATTTTATCAAATGCTTTTTCTGAATCATATGATCATATGATCATATGATCTTTCCTCTGTTAATGTGATATATTACATTCATTGTTTTGCACATGCTGAGCCATCTTTTCATTCCTGGAATTAAGCCTATTTGGCTATGTGTATAATTTCTTTAATATGCTACTGGATTTGGTTTGTTAGTATCTTATTGAAAATTTTGAAACTGTATTCATCAGGGATATTGGTCTGTAGTTTGTTTGTTTGTTTGTTTTTTTCTTGTTATGTCTTTGCTTTTGGTATCAAGGTGATAGAGGCTTCATAGAATGAATTTGGAAGGGTTTCTCCCTTTTGGGTCTTTAAAAATAGTTTGAGCTCTTTAAAAGTTCTGTAGAATTTAAAATGAAGCCATGAAGACTTGGGCTTTTATTTGTTGGGAAACAATTTATTACTGATTCAATCTCACTGCTTGTTATTGGTCTATTTAGATTTTCTCTTTCTGCCTGGTTCAGCCTAGGTAATGTGTACATGGCCAGAAAGTTGTCCATCCAGGCTTTCTAGTTTGTTGCCATGTAGTCGTTTGTAGTATTCTCTCATGATCTTTTGCATTTCTGATATATTGGTTGTAACATTACCAGCTTTGTTACCAATTTTATCTATCTGATTCCTTTCTGGTTTTCTTGATTAGTCCAGCTAATGGTTTGTTGATTTTGCTTATACTCTCAGAAACAAACAAACAAACAAACAAACCTAGCTTTTTTTTTATTGATTGTTGATATAATTCCTTTATTCTCTATTTCATTTATTTTAGCTGTAATCTTTACTATTTTTTCCTTCTGTTACTTTATTTTATGCTTTTACTTTTCCAGTACCTTGAGAAGATATCCAGTTATTTACTTGTCACCCTTCTGTGTTTGTTTGTTTGTTTGTTTGTTTTCTGTGAGCACTGTTTGCTATAAATGTCCCTCTTATGTCTGCTTTCACTGTGTCCCAAAGGTTATAGTGGTGTGTCCTTTATTGTTGGTTTCAGTGGATCTTTTTATTTCAGTCTTAATTTCTACAGTAATTTGGAAGTTATTCAAGAGTAGTTTGTTTAGGGACCAGCAGTTAGCGTAATGACTATGTCATTGAGCTCCCATGTAGCTGACCACAGTTCAAGTCCCGGACCTAGTGGCTTAAACTCACGCCGGGCACGTGTGTGTGCTCCCAAGATCCCGAGAGGAGAATGGAGGAGAAGGCATTGCGGCATGGCCATCCCCCCTGGGGGGGGATTTCTTGTTTTCTGTCTCTCTGTCTCTCTCTTGTCTTTCTGGTGAGTGCACGCGCCCTATAGCAAAAACCTCTCAAAAAAAAAAAAAGAGTTGGTTGTTTAGTTTCCATATTTTTGTGTATTTTCAAGGGCTTTTTCTGTGATTTATTTGAAGTTTAATTCAATTGTGGTCAGAAAAGATGCTGGACATAATTTACTTAATCTTGTAGAGTCATGTTTTGTGCCCTAGTGTGTGGTCAGTCTTTGAAAATATTCCATGCAGAGATGAGAAAAAAGTGTATTTTATGGTTGCTGGGTGAAATGTTTTATGTATGTCTGTCAAGTCCATTTGGCTTACGGTCTCAATTAGCTCCTGAGTTTCTTTATTTTTTGTCTAGATGAACTGTCCAGTTGTGACAGTAAGGTGTTGAACTCCCCAACAATTAGTGTGTTACAGTCTATATCTTCCTTTAGATCTAACAGTCTTTTACATACTTGGGCACTCTAATGTTGGGTCCATAAATATTGATAATTGTTTTATCTTCCTGGTGAGTTAATCCCTTTAGAGCTATATAGTGTTCTTTTTTGTCTCTTTTTACTGATTTTATCTTAACGTCTTTCATTTCTGATATCAGTATTGTGACTCTGGCCTCTTTTTGATTTCTGATTGTGTGAAATAATTTTTTTCAGCCCTCCACCTTCAGTCTATGTCTTTGTCCACAAGCTATTTTTCTTGTAGGCAACACATACAGGGTTTCTGTTTTTCTGTGTTTGTTTATTGAGCCAATCTGTGTCTTTTAGTTGGGAAATTTAATCCATTGGTGATTCAATGTTATTATCTAGATAGTGGTATTATCCCTGTCATTTTGTTATTCCATTTCTCCTTATTCTTTGGTGGAGAAGGTGATGCCGGGCAGTGATCAGTGCAGCTGGGTAGCTCCTTTTACCCTTCTTGCTCTGGGACAGATGGGAGCAGGATGGTGGTTGAAGCAGGCCAATGTGGCCCTGCTTCCCTCACTCCGGGATGGGTGGAGGGGTGGGAGGGGCAGTGATCAAGCAGGTCCTACAACCTCTGCTTCTTTCTTCCTCCTCTATGGGAAGAGGATAGAAGAGACATTTGTACTTTGCTATGTGACAAGTGCTTTCCATGTCTTATCTGGCTTACCTTCTCAATGGTTATGAGAGATAAACATTATTATTCCCATTTTATAGAGGAGAAAACTAATAACCAAAGTGTTAAATAATTTGTTAAAGGGCGTGAGCTAACACACAGAGACTCAATTTATCAGATAAGACTCAAATGGATAAAAGATTTTACCCAGTAGCAAGCTTTACTAATAGTTTCAAAGATTCACAGCTATGAGGCACAGATAGGGCAAGGAAAATGTGGGACCACCATCTCAGTTCCCCAGGTCATTTTCTTGCTATGTTAGGACTAGCTATGGTCCTGGTTAACAAACATGGTCTCTGAGTGAAGTGAGCATTTTATAGATCACTTTCACAGAAGACAGTCATTTCCTTCCTGAAACATCCCCATTTTATACTGTAATAGTTACATAGATTACATGGTATTATTTAGGGACACAGATTCCATAAATCTATCAATTCTAGATTTTGTTACCATAGTAATCAGTCCTAGAGAAATCAGACTCATCTTGCTGAAAGTGTTCCATAGATAAGAGTTCTCCCACTACAAATAGTGTTAGTGTTTACCTGGAGGTTTGTCATTACATGCTAACAGGGAAATTTGACCAGGTTATCTTCCTTCTTTACTTCCTAGGGGAATTTCTCCAGTAAAGGGAGAGAATGTGCTACAAGTCTGCTGCTAACCACCTCAATTTCAGGCATAAAATTGGAGTTAGGATTCAAATCCAGCCCTGTCTGGCTTGCAAGTCCATCTTTCCCAATACACCATACTCTCCAAACTTTAGGTGCTCATAGGTAGGAGGTTTCACAGAATAATTGCTTCTCAGTGCTCTTATATTTAGTGAAAGTCATGAACATCTCTTAAAATGCCATGAACAGTCCTTCACACAGTAGTTTCTGCAGTTACTGCAGACAGCCTAACAGTCTTCTACAAATCTAACAGTCTGATTTTGTAGAAGAAAAAAAGAGAGCACAGAAAAAAAAAAGGGGGGGGGGAGTCAGCCTGTGGCATGGTTGTTAGAGTGGCTGAATCTCACATGGTTGACCATGCAGTTTGAGTACTGGACTTGGCTACCTGAAAAACATTCTGGGTGTATGTACATGCATAACCAACATCTTGAAAGGAAGGAGAAATGGAGGAGGAAAGATTGTGGTATGACCATTTCCCATGGAAGAAGTTTCTCACTTTTGTTCTTTCTGTCTCTTGCTCTTTCTCTTTGGTGAGTGCACATGCCCTTTGGAAAAACAAATAAACAAACGATCAAAAGAAAGAAAGAGAGAGAAAGAGGATGTTGTGGGGAAGAATTATAAGGTTATTCAACTAATGACATTATTTGAACTGGATGTTGAAATGAGTGGTTCTTCTTTAACAGATAGCTGGATAACAAATGTATTTATTTACTAGTTTCAATCAATGATTAAATGGTAGTGTGCTTATAAAAGTCTCAATGTGTACCCCCAAATTCATGTGTTGGAAACTTAATCCCCAATGCAACCATGTTGGGGGTTGGTGCCTAATGAAAGGTGTATAGGTCATAAGGGCTCTGCATAAATTAATTCTGCTATTAAAAGAATTAGTATTGTGCATCCTTTTAAACATTTCCACATTAAACTGAAATACAGATAAATCCTAACTCCCATTTGTAGGAGTGGGTTCTCTTTAGCTCTTCAGCCATGCAAGGGCACGTGTTTGTCTTCTCTTGCCCTTCTGTCTTTGCTATGTGAGCATGCAGTATGAAGGCCCTCACCAGTTGCTTGCACTGTGAGGTTAGCCTTCCTAGTGTCTAGAACCATGAGAAAATAAATTCCTGTTCTTTTTAATTACCCTGTCTATGTTATTCTGTTATAATTGTACAAAACAGACTGAAACACACAATAGTCTTTGGAATTTAATTTTCTGGGAATAATAGAAATGCAGCATACTTTATAGACAGAGGTGTGCTATAGATAGCTAACTACCTATAGGCTAGCTTGTGAGAATTGGATATGTGCCTCTTTTCCTCATATTGTTCAAGCTTCACAGTGACAGTGTGCAGGCAGCAATAGTAGGAGTAATGAAATACTAAAAATCAGGACTTTTTCTCCTCAGAATTCTGGTTGTTGAATACTTAGGAATACAGCAATATATGTAGATAGAAATGTATGACTTTTATATTTCTGTATTCAGGGAAAATCTAGTGCCAGAATTAGAAAGTCAAATGAAGAATCAACACATTAATTATAATAGATATATTGGGTTTCTCTGGAAGGGGCATTGAATAATGCTACTTTTTTCTCCCCTTCTGAGTTAGAACCAACTGAAAGATACCAGATCAGTATCTCAACTTAATTACTAGTACATGTAACTAGAGGTTACAACATTGATTTGTAGCCAGATCTGTTCTTGCCCCTGAACAGAGTTCACCCATGTACCCACTGGCCCCACTGCATCATTACAGGTCATGAGTTTCCCTCACAGGATCAGGCCACTTCCTGCAAGGAGCAGAGAATGTATTTGTCCTGAGGTCAGGCTATTCTGAATGATAGAGGGACTGAAGGAGAGAGACAGAGACATTTCCTGTACCCTCAGTTCCTGTTTTGTAGTCTCAATCAACACTAATTAAGTAGGTTACTTCATTTCCTTTGGGAAGAAGTGATGTTAAGGATGGGAAGGAAGAGGTAAGCACCTCTCAATACCCAGAAAGAACAAAAAGCTCCTATTTTATCGGCCAATGTAGGAACTTGAGTTATAGAAGAAATAGTTTGCCCTATAATATATTTCGTTTTAATCTTCTTTCTTACTACTTACTGAAATCAGACATTGATCATATAGTGCTAGATGTTTTGTTTCATAATACCATTGAAATGAAAAGCTAAAGTTAAAAGCTAGATAAGTTTTCAAATTATTTGTGGGACATGGGGATTGGTCATGGTGGTATGTTTTACCTAAAAAGGCACCTAAAATATATGTGAGGCAAATTTTTATTTCTCTTTCTTCTTTATAAAACAATTGTTAATGAAGACTGTGGCTTGTATCTGTCAAAGTTATCAGATCCCTTTGAACATTTTCATCAAGCAATCAGTTAATTTATTAAAAAAGAGATAATCAGACCAAGCATTTGATGTGAATGACTAATTGTTCAGCTGAATTGGCTAGCTGCTTCGAATTGACATCAGTTCTGTTGAGGTTGTTCATTCAGCAGCCCTGCTGAAACAGACAACCTCTCTTTCTTTGTCAAACACAGCATAGTAAAGTTTTATCTGTATTTCAGTTTAATGTGGAAATGTTTAAAAGGATCCATAATACTAATTTTTTAAAAAAAAATACTATAAGCAGGATCTATTACCTCTTGTACTAAACATTGTGTTTTTATGGAAAATTTGATACATTGAACCTGTAAGGCCCAATCAAGTCAAAGGTGAAATGGAAAATTTTTATATTAGATTTGTCTAATAAACCTGCCTCTAGAGAACTGCAGTTATCTAAGCAATATCACTCTTTGAAAGGTTGTTCGAAGGGATTTCTAGAATATGTTGAAATTCAATCTAGATTGGTGGCAATTTGACCATTGACATCTGCAGACTATTTTCTCATCTAGAAAATGAGGTGGACCCTTCTCGTCACCACGGAGCTCACAGCTGGTACCGAATGGCATCATTGTTGGCAGATCCAGCAAGAGGCCAGGAACAGGGTAGTCATTGCTATGCTCCCATCTCTCTGCCTGGGTGAGGAAACACTGGCACACCATTGTGAGGAGGCTTGTTGTCCTGTGCACGTGGGCTGCAGATGAGCAGTACCAGGGCACCTCAGCTCTGGTGTGGACCGCCTTCCCTGTGCACAGACTCCAGCCCTCAGATTACTTAGGAAAATCAATACATTTTGTCTGTTATTTCTTTGACAGACTTCCTTTTAAGAAATCTCCCATCCTCCAAATCCCATGGAAAAAGTCTCATATTGATTAAAATTTTGGTAGATTATGATGGTTATTATTGTAATTTTGCTACAACAGTCCTGTTACAGTAAGCACCTGAATAGGCCGTTTCCTGGGAATAGTAGACTCTGGTTTGCATATGGCTTGCATTCAATTTGTTTATAGTTCATTTAAAATCAACAGTTATATATGTCTCTTCACACCATAATGCTCCTTTCCCTCCAAACACCCCAAACCTCTTCTTTTAAACTTAATCCTCTTTTGACACTCTGTCTTCTTCACTTATAAAAGGATCATCTGGGGCCAGAAGGTGGAGTGGTGGTGAAGGTACTGAACTCTCACATGGCTGACCATGGTTCAAGCCCCAGGCCCGGTGACTTGAGAATCAGTCCAGGCACATGTGCATGTGTGTTCAGAATCCCAGGAGGAAAATGGAGGAGAATGGACTATGTCATGGCCGTCCCTCCTGGGGGTGATTTCTCACTTTCCTTCTCTCTATCTCTGCCTGGTAAGCACATGCACCCTATGGCAAAAACTAAAAAAAAAAAAAAAAAAAAAAAAAAAAAAAAAAAAAAAAAAAAAAAAAAAAAAAAAAAAAAAAAAACTATAGGAAGGACTTTGATTATAAGTATAAAACAGGCATTTCTCAGATTATACAAAGATGAATAGACTATTGAAACACCATATTTTGAAGAAGTCATGCTTGAAGTTCCGGATGGCATTGTCATCATTTATTGCATGTTTACTAAATAAGATACACTGTGAGTTTATAGAGAAATTTTTTTTTGAGAGGTTTTTGCTATAAGGCGCATATGCTCACCAGACAGAGAGAGAGAGAGACAGAGAGACAGAAAGAGAGAAATCACCCCCCAGGGGGGATGGCCATGCTGCAATCCCTTCTCCTCCATTCTCCTCTTGGGATCTTGGGCATGCACACACACGTGCCCGGCATGAGTTTTTTAAGCCACCAGGTCTGGGACGCAAACCGTGGTCGACTACATGGGAGTCCAGCGACATAGCCATTACGCTAACTGCTGGTCCCTATAGAGAAATTCTTAAATTACTGTTATTGAAGACAGATTCTTGACAGTCATCTAAATGATAAAAAAACCTCTTTTGTTATTTTTGTAGTCCTATGACATAATTCTGAATTCTCCTTTGTCATTTATGTAACAAATATTTTATAGACACTTGCCATATGCCTGCGATTATGCTGGGTACTGGGAATACGACATGGCCTGGTGACCAAGAGACTTATGTCAATCTCCTCCTTTGGGGCAGCTCACTATCTAGATGAGCAGCTAGACAAGTAAAATAAGATTATAATACTGACTAGTAAGGGTAATTATAGGGACAGAAAACCATCCTGGTAGGCTCATAATTGAGGCTTGGCTACATTTAAAGTATAACTCTGTGGAGATATAGTTTATCCAAAAAAGAAATGGCTTATGCAAAATATACATTTTAAGGACTGGAGAATTAAGAGGAAGAGGAAGTAATTGACCAGCCTGCTCACCATTTGACAATATGGCTGGACTATCACATGACATTCTTTCTCAAGATAATTCCAGGTTTGCAGTCTTCCTCACACTGAACACAAATCCTGCTGACACAACTACCCTCACTACCAGTAG
>NW_006205727.1:3937667-3946956 GCF_000334495.1 Tupaia belangeri chinensis
ACACACACACACACACACACACACACACACACACACAGCATGTTTTTCAAGTTACCAAGTCTGGTACATGAACCAAGCAATTGGCCATGTGAGATCTGTCACCTTTGCACCACTGGCTGGCCCACACAGTTTCTGCTAATGACTTTCACCCAGTCTTGGGAATAAGATTCTCCTGTTGTCTTTGTCCAGTGTGAGCCCTTTCAAAACAATTTACATGTATTGTGTCCCTTTTACTAGTATAAAAGGCACTAGTCTTTTCAGGATCAACAGACATATTGCCATTTCCATCTGGCCATGCAGATGGTGGATCTGACAGCATGTCTCAGAGTCTGATTCTTATTAAATGCTGGCTTCGTGGGACCAATAAAATCCCTTTTTTCTAATAATTTTTTTGCTTTATAGGAGTGCTTTTTACTTGACTTGACAAAACATTTCCCTCCTTAAGAATTTATTCTATCCATACCAAAGAACATAGAAGAACTTTGAAGTGTTTTTAAAATTGCATGTAGACATATGCAGACATATTTGGTGTCTCTGTGTGTGTGTGTGTGTGTACTAATGTATATTTGAAGTGTCTTAGGGAACATGACAGGAGCCATATTGCAGAAAGGTGAAATCTGACATGATGAGCCAAATTTAGCAAAAGAACTGAGGGATAAAGAGAAATTGTTTTATATAGTGTGGCAGTAGGCTTTGAACTCATTCCAGCATCCCTGATCTCTGTTTAAATCAAAATTTTTCTTGTTTTTAAGTTGAAGCAACCTTTTGCAGTGGGACACTCTAATCTACAACAGAGAATAAAGTGTTTCTTCCTTGCTTTGCAAAAGATTGCAGAGATGTCAGAGTATGGTGAAGATGTTTAGCCTCAGTAGCCAGATGAGTGAGTGATAATCTGCATCTCAGTAGGGACACCACGGGCAGGGCAGCCTGGAGTGACAGAGGTCAGTGGTGCTGCCTGGTTTGGTAGGAGCAGAGGCAGCATTCTGTCATAACATACCTTCTCTGTGGCATCTCTCTCTAGTTTTGCACCTTTGAACATTTGCTAGGTCTCTCAAAAACTGCAATAAATGGCATTATTAGAGAACAGTACAAACGGTCGTGTATAAGACCCTCCTTCAAACTCTCATGGGGGCATTTTGATTTCCCTTATGAACTTGTGGGAGCTTAGCACAGTTAAAATTTGGTGTGAATATTAATAAAACTGCCATTCTCAAACTGAGAAGAACTGATAAACTTGAAACAAATCTTTGTTTTGTCACCTTTCTTTTTACTTAGGCATCCTTTATACTGGATCCACTAGTTGCTAGTTGTCTGGATTCTCTTTCAAACTGCAATCCTGAATAGGAAAAGCTGAGACTGCATTGTACTGATTACATATCATTGCCTGCAGAAAGCAAGGGTGGGTCCTGACAGTGACATTCTTAGTAGGCCATTTACAGCTTTGCCCCTGAAATGAAGTCAGAATTCCTCTGAAAATAAGAGGAATGTGAGATAAGACACCTCCCTTTTTTAGGCTGCTTAATTTACACAATATCTGGCACATACAATCGTGAAAGCAATTTTTCAGTTGAGAAACTGTTCTTTATAATTCAATCCAGTGATAAATTTAAGAATTAAATCACTTAAGACACCCATGGGAACAAAATAAAAAGAGGCAAAGACTAAAATTCCAAGTTTTAAAATATTTTTTCCACAATGATGTGGTATGTGCAGTATCTTCATTTTCAGGTTAATAAAAGATTACTGGGGCCGGCAGGTGGCATGGTGGTTAAGGGCGCTGGTCTTGCACATGGCTAGCTGTGGTTCGAGTCTCGGATCTCTCTCTCTCACTCTGTCCCTCTCTGGTCAAATTAAAATGAAAAAAAAAGTTAAATAAAATAATTTTTTTTTAAAAAAAGGATTACCAAAGGGAAAAAAAACAAAACAAATATGCATGCAGAAAAAAATAGCTTATGTTTTGCCAGCTACAAAGAAAATATGAAGTTAAATATTGATTCAGTCAAGTTATTACCTAGTAACATCTTATTTGAAAATTAAATGTTATTTTCAAATTGTCAGGAATACTTTTAAATAGTTTTTAATTGACAAATAGTAGTTGTACATATTTATAGGGTACAGTATTGTTTCTCTCTATATACATACAATTTGTAATAAACAAATCAGGGCAATCAACATAGCCATCATCTCTAATGTTTATCATTAGTTTAAGTTGTGAATATTTGAGAGCCTTTATAGCTTTATTGGATTATATGTTAAATTATTATTGACTATAGATTGCTACGTTTTAGTGCTCTAGAACTCATTCCTCTTATGTAACTGCAATCTTGTATTTGTTTACCAAGTTCTCTCTATACTCTCCTCCTTCCTTTTCCTAGAGTCTGGTATTTTCCATTCTACTCTCCACTTCTATATGATCACATCTTTTAACTCTTACTGTTGTATTCAAATCAATGTGAGAATAAGAGGACACCCAGTTTTAGCCAAATTCAAGGAGCCATTTATTAAATCGGCGACTGCAAGAGGATTTATGTCACTCCAAAACCTTGCAGGAGGGAGGAAGGTTTATAAAAGCAAAAACAAAAACAAAAAACAAAAAACACAAAGGAAAAAAACTACACACCTAAGAAAGTACAGACCTTGAGTTATGCGAAAGTAGTTAATAGGAAGTTATCAGGAAGAACAGTTATAATTGGCTAGATAGTTATAATTGGCTGCATCTGCTGGTGATGAGTATTGGGTTAGCAGGACAGGGATGGATGGCAGTGTTCATCTACTGGTGATCAGCATTCGGTGAAGAATTTTCAGGAGGCACATACGGGTCAGGTTACAGGGAAAGGGAAACGGCAGCAGTCATATTCAGAATGGAAGTGCTCATGCTTCATTACAAATGAGTGAGAATAGCGGTATTTGTCTTTCACTGTCTGGTTAATTTCACTTAGCATAATTTCCTCCAAACTCAACTACGTTGCTGCAAATGACAGGATTTCACCCTTTTTATGGTCAAATAATATTCTGTTGTACATGTTACACATTTTCTTTATCCATTCATCCACTAAGTGTCACTTAGGTTGACTCTATATATTGGCTATTCTGAATAGTGTTGCTATAAACATAGGAGTACAAATATCACTTTGGAATGCTGATTTCCTTTCCTTTGGGTACACAGTAGTGGACTTATTGAATCAAAGGTAGCTCTATTTTATGTTTTTTTTAAGAATTATTTTATTTAACTTTATTTATTATTATCATTATTATTTTCCAGTTTGATCAGAAAGAGACAGAGAGAGAGAGAGGAAGTGAGAAAGCAAGCCACCAGGTCCAAGACTTGAACCGTGGTCAGCCATGTGGGAGTCTAGTGCCTTAACCACCATGCCACCCCATATTTTAAGTTTTTTTTAGAAACCACGATACTGTCTTCAATAATTGCTGTACTAATTTGCCTTTCCATTAATAGTGTATTGGAATTTTCCTTTCTACACATCATTGCTCACGTTTGTTAGTTTTTTTTTTTTTTTCTTTTTCTGATAATCATTTTGACTAGGTGACAGGAAGCCTCATTGTAGTTTTGATTGGCATTTTACTGAAGAATAGCAATGTTGAGCAGCAGTTTCCAACTGCTGGGCCATGGACTATTAGGGGCTAGGGTACAGAATGGGTGGGGGGTTCCTGTTGGGTTTCCCTCCAGCCCTGGGTCACACAGTGAGGGATGCACAACATGTGAGTGAATGAGGCTTTGTGTTTGCAGCTGCCCCTCATAGCTTGCTTTGTCACCTGGGCTTTGTCTCCTGTTGGATCAGTAACTGTAATGAATTCTTTTAGGAGCATGAACCCTATTGTGTGATTTTTCATTGTAGATTGCAATGTGATAGTGGTGGCAGTGGGATCCATGGTGGATTTGGGGCACTGATGTCATCCTGGGATACCCCCTGGTCTGTGGAGGAATTATTTTCCATAAGGCTGGTTCCTGTTGCCAGGAGGATCAGGAACCACTGATACTGAGCATTTTTTCATGTACTTTGCCATAAGTATGACTTCTTTTGTATATTCAGATCAATTGCCCACCATGTTTAAAATAAGATTTTTATTTTGTTTTATATTTTATTTTTTGCTATTGAGCTGTTTGAGTTCCTTCTATATTTTGGTTATTAATCCTTCATTGGTATATAGTTTAGAGGTATTTTTATCTTGTTCTATAGGTTTTGTCTTTACTCTGTTGACTGTTTCTTTTGCTGTGGAGCAGCTTTCTAGTCTGATTTAATTACCTTTGTCTATTTTTGCTTTTCTTGTTTGTGGCTTTGAGATCTTATCTAAAACTTTTTACTCATATCAATGTCCTAGAGCATATCCCCTGTGTTTCCTTATAGTAAATTTAAGGTATATCTATTAACATTCAGATGTAAGTATGTCATTTAATTTTTTTTTTTATTTTTTTAGGTTTCTGTCATAGGGTGCATGCGTTCACTTGAAAGGATAAACACAGAGAGATATATAGAGAGGAAAAGTGAGACATTCCCCCTCTCCCAACCCCCTGGGAAGATGGTTCTGGTGTAATTCCTTTTCCTTCATTCGCTTCTTGAGATTTGGGGCACACACGCACACGTACCTGTGTGATTTTCAAACATCGGGTCCGGGACTTGCATGTGGGAGTCCAGCACTTTAACCACCATGCCACCTGCTAGCCCTGGTGTTTCATTTTAAATAGAAAGGCAACTCAAAGTCAAGTTTTGCTTTAACTAATTTTACCAACAATTGGTTCATATAAATAAATAGGAATTAGAATAATTTAAAAAATTCCTGTCTATTTAGGGTTACTGTCCTTTTTCCTATAAACATTGGAGAAGCCTTTTTATTTAGGAGCTAAAATACATATACATACTGAACAAACTCTATGGTTAGGTGTAAGTGCCTCCATCTTTCAGTGGCTTTTAACACTTTGGCAGTTTTAAATGAGGCCTTAAATTCTTTGACTCAGTTTTCTCTTCAGAGGAGGCATTTATGTTCCTATCTCTGAATATGTAGTTTGTGATTCTTCCACCAATGGACTAGGAGTGTGAACAGTGCTGTGTGAAAATTGTTTTATACTATACTAATATTATATCTCAGTTACCTTATGGCTTAAATTGGCTTTTATTGGCTGGTCTAGGAACCTCATCCCCAGTAAGAACCCATCATGGGTGGGTTCTGTGTACTCGATGTTTAAGCAATGAATGGATTTATGGAATTGATCTGTTTGTTGATTAGGGACTGTCTACATTGAAAGTAATTGTAGCTCTGGAGTAAACTCAGCTCCACAAGTCTATGCTATCTGCAGATTGAGCAGGCAAACTACAGAAAGGATGGCAAAGCAAATTCCATCAGCCCTTTTCTGTTTTTCTTACCTTTCACACTTAGCTTTATGTTTGCATGGGATCCTCATCTACTAGCCCTCACTCGTTCAATAATATTTTGTTTGTATTTCTTTTGTAGTGCTTGCCACACTCTGCCTGACATTTTATTTATTTCTACATATTTATTTTCCTCTTTTCTACTAAATTGTAAGCTCCTTGACAGAGAGGTTATGTTTCACTGATTTTCTATCTTTGTACAGTGTATGCTACCTTACAGAACAGGTAAATGTTTGTTGACTAAAGCATATTTCTTTCCTAAAATTACTGCAGTGGTCAGTGAATGATGCTCTAGCTCTAAATTGTCAATCTGTGAAACTTCCCTCCTTTCTTTTCATAACTTAGAATGACAGAATATTAGAGCTGGCTGGGAACTTAGTGAATATTTAGAGATGTAGGAACTGAGAATGGGAGCTGTGTACTGAATGTGAGAGCTGGGACCAGAGTCAGGCCTCTTGACTAAGTCAGAAATGCTTCCACAAAACTAAGCATGTCATGGATTTACCTGCTTTCTCCACTGTGGCAATAGTGACCACAAAGTAGCTGTACTACAGATCTCTCTCTGGCCAGCTCTACGTCTTTGACCATTATCTGAAGTCCCTTAATTTTCTTCTTCCATCCCATCTCAATTATTGTAGTTACATGATTTTAAAAACTCATTTTCAAGTATAACCACATATTGCTTAATGATAGGATTATGTTCTGAGAAATGCATTGCTGGGTGATTCAGTCAAAGTATAAATATCATAGAGTATACTTAACACAAACCTAGGTGGTATAACCAATTATACAACTCATCTATATGGTATAGCATATTATAATCTTATGGGAACAACTACCATTATATATGTGGTGCATTGTTGACTGAAATTCTATAATGCTGTGAATGACTATTATTGGATCACTGGAAAAATCATGATGTATTTTTCTATGCAAAAATGTGTCATGACTTTTTGGATGACCCAACAGTTTTCAAATAGGAAATAAATAGGGTGAGTGAGTGTTTTCTTAAAAAAGTAGTTTTTCCAATGCTTCAAGCACTTCATTTTTTTAAGAGAGATTTTTGCTATAGAGTGCGTACACTCACCAGAGAGACAGAGGAAGGGAAAGCAAGAAATCACCCCTCCTGGGGGATGGCCATGCTGTAATTCCTTCTTCTCTATTCTCCTTTCGAGATTTTGGGTATGCATGCACATGCACCCTGTGTGAGTTTTAAGCCACAGGGTCCAGGACTCGAACTATAATTGACTATGTGGGAGTCCAGTGATGTAACCATTATGCTATCCACTGGTCTCCAGGCACTTCTTATATACGTTCATTGATTCAGTAAGTATTCACACATATTTATCATCACTATTGCAGGATTCCCCTCTCCACATTTATCACACTATCATTAATTCCTTCCTTATATACTCAACATTATCTTTTGCTTTCATTTTTTACTCAAAACCTTTATTGTTATTGTGGGTGTGCTTTTTATTCATTCATTCATTTGACAAATACTGTCATCTGTCTTACATCCCAGGACTCAGTTCTGGCTTCTGTTTATAGTCAGTACTTCTTCCTTCCCTCATTCTCAGCACCTGGGATGCTGCTATTCACACAGTGCTTGTTCATATCCCTGTCGTCATGCACAGTCATTCCCAAACTTTGGAATCTCCTCACCACTCTCTGTCAGAAAACCATCTGTTGGGATCAGCAGTTAGCATAATGGCTATGTTGCTGGACTCCCATGTAGTCGACTGTGGTTTGAGTCCCGGACCCGGTGGCTTAAACTCACGCTGGGCACGTATGAGTGTGTGCCCAAGATCCTGAGAGGAGAATGGAGGAAAAGGGATTGCTATGTGGCCATCCTCCGGGGGGTGATTTCTTGCTTTCTCTCTGTCTCTCACTGTCTTCCTGGAGAGTGCACGCGTCCTATAGCAAAAACCTCTCCAAAGAAAAAGAAAAATGAAAAAAGAAAACCACCTGTTGATCCTTCAAGACCTGACCCAGATGTTCCTTTTCCACGAAGCTTTTTATTGTTCAACAATGCTAGTCATCTTTCAAGTACCCAGTAACACCCTAGATTCTTATTTCAGGATACAAAACCAGTCTGGAATACATATTAATATATATAAATGTGATTCAGATCTGAATAATAGTGTGTTATAAAAAAGAAAATGCAAACTTTTAAAATGTATATACATGTTAAAAATTCACTTGAGTGAAATTCTAACTAATTCCCTTCCATAGAGAAAACCATGGTTACAAGACTCTTAGATACATATTCTATTCATACATGATGAAAGATCCCAAGAACTTTGTGGGAAAACTGAACAGAAGAAATAAAACCAGAGAAGAAGTAAAAACTACATAAGAATAGTGAAAAGTGGCATGCCTTACCACTTGTTACAATAATCACAACTAACACTGACCACTTTCCCTGTGCTAGGCAAGTGTTTTCTGCACTTTACCCGAAGTAGTCATTTAATCTTCACAACGACTCCCGTGAGGTAGGTAGTTATTATCCCCTTGTTTTAGATAGACAAGGCATTAAAGAAACTTGCCCAAGATCATAAAATTGATGGCATCTGATCAATTGATGTAGACTTCTGGTTTCAAGAGCCCACATATATTATTCTACTACTGTCCTGTTTAAGACTATTAAGATAGTCATAAAAGTTACAGAAATAAAAATATATGCTGACATTGGAATAGATAAATAGATCGCTGGAACAGAAAAGAGTTCGGAAATAGATTCATGGTGAAGATGACATTACTATTAAGTGGGAAAGGGTGGTATATATAATAAACGATGCTGGCATAATGTGATATTCATTAAGAATAAATTAAAGTTAGATCCTTTCCTCAGAGAATATATAAAAACTAGATAGATGAAAAGCCTAAAGTAAAAAGAATATTAAGAATAAAAAAACTTTAGAAGAACAAAAATGTCATGGATGAAAAGAAAGACACACTTGACTACATGAATGTGAAACAAAATCAAAAGAAAAATTATAGACTGGGAATAAAATTTGTATTACATATGAGAAGCAAGACTTTTGCTAAATGATAAGACAAACAACAAATTTAATAGGAAAATAAGCAAAATATATTTAAAATTTCACAGAATAGGAACTGTAAGTGACCAATAAACATAAGATAAAACAATACAATTTCCAAGTAGCCAGGAAAATTTAAATTAAATTGTGTCATTTTTTCAATCATCAGATTAGTAAAACCTTTAAAAAGTGATGGCAGTCCCAGCTATGGTGGTATGTATGTATATATGTATGTGTGTGTGTGTGTGTGTGTGTGTGTGTATATATATATATATATAGTGTCACTGCATGGGAGATTGGAGGCCACCTGGGAGACAGGTTTGTTTGTTTCTTGGGTTCACTTGAACACACTGGGCAATGAAACGTGCCTATAATCCAAGCTAATTGGGAGGCTCAGGCAAGAGGATCCTAACACAGCAAGACCTTGTCAAAAATACGTATTTCTTTCTTCTCTCTCTCTCTTTTTTTTTTTTTAGAGATTTTTGCTATAGGGCGCGTGTGCTGGCCAGACAGACAGAGAGAGACAGAGAGATAGAAAGCAAGAAATCACCCTCCAGAGGGGATGGCCACACCGCAGTCCCTTCTCCTCCATTCTCTTCTCGGGATCTTGGGCACGCACGCACACGCGCCTGGTGTGAGTTTAAGCCACCGGATCCGGGACGCGAACCACGGTCAACTATATGGGAGTCCAGCGACATAGCTATTACGCTAACTGCTGGTCCCTCTTCTCTTTTTTTAGAGTTATTTATTTATTTAATTCCATTTGTTGTTGTTATTATGAGTATTATTATTTTAATTTGACTAAAGAGAGAGAGAGAGAGAAAGGGAAAGTGAGAAAGCAAGCCACCGGGTCCAGGACTT
>NW_006205727.1:3947747-3968243 GCF_000334495.1 Tupaia belangeri chinensis
TATATGTATGTGTGTGTGTGTGTGTGTGTGTGTGTGTGTATATATATATATATATAGTGTCACTGCATGGGAGATTGGAGGCCACCTGGGAGACAGGTTTGTTTGTTTCTTGGGTTCACTTGAACACACTGGGCAATGAAACGTGCCTATAATCCAAGCTAATTGGGAGGCTCAGGCAAGAGGATCCTAACACAGCAAGACCTTGTCAAAAATACGTATTTCTTTCTTCTCTCTCTCTCTTTTTTTTTTTTTTTAGAGATTTTTGCTATAGGGCGCGTGTGCTGGCCAGACAGACAGAGAGAGACAGAGAGATAGAAAGCAAGAAATCACCCTCCAGAGGGGATGGCCACACCGCAGTCCCTTCTCCTCCATTCTCTTCTCGGGATCTTGGGCACGCACGCACACGCGCCTGGTGTGAGTTTAAGCCACCGGATCCGGGACGCGAACCACGGTCAACTATATGGGAGTCCAGCGACATAGCTATTACGCTAACTGCTGGTCCCTCTTCTCTTTTTTTAGAGTTATTTATTTATTTAATTCCATTTGTTGTTGTTATTATGAGTATTATTATTTTAATTTGACTAAAGAGAGAGAGAGAGAGAAAGGGAAAGTGAGAAAGCAAGCCACCGGGTCCAGGACTTGAACCATGGTCGGCCATGTGGGAATCCAGTATTCTCAATCACCATGCCATCTGCTGGCCCCCCAAAATACCTATTTCTGATTCTGTCACTTTCTCTCTCTTTCTCAGAAATGGGGGAAAAAAAATAGTAGTGACATGCTATGCCAGAGCAACTCTCAAAGAATTAGACATTTTCTAAACAAAGAGATAGATATATTTAACAAATAAATCTGACTGAAACAGACCCTCATGCGTTGCTGGTGTCTGAATTACTGGAAGCCTTTTGAAGTGAAACTGGCATTGTCTATTAAGATTTAAAGTCTACATAGTCTTTGAGCCAGCATATACACACTTAGAGGTCCATCCCACAAAAATTACACAAAAGTTAGGATACATACAAAAGGATGGTTATTAAACCATTGTATTAGATGGGGGAAAGAAAGAAAAGAAAAACAAGCTGAATGCTCTACAATGGGGAGAAGATGGAAAAACATTTAATAATATGCAATATTATGTAGTTATTTTTAAAATGTGTGAGATTTTTATTCATTGACCCAGAGCAATGTCCTGGAGTGGATTGTAGATTTTTAAAAAGTTGCATAATACTGTGAATAGTGTAATTTTATATTGCCAGAATGAAACAAACAAAAAGCAAGGAAATAAACCCATTGCAGGTATATTTTGCTGGAAGGAGAAAGTATGGCAGGTTGTTTGTATTACCTTGGGGAAGTGGAGTGGAGGAATAGGGATGGCGGCAGTAATGAATGTCTTGGACTGTTTAATTAAATGCTTTGGATTTGCTACAATGAGGACATACTATTTTTGCAAGTTAAAAAAGACTCTTCTTTGAACACTCTGACCATTTTGTATTTTTCATCTGACTTTCTGTCATTATGCCTTAGAATATACATTTTGTCATTATTCCCCTTTTCCACTGAAAACAAATATTTTATCTCTCAGCCTCAGCTCAAGAGTTACCTCATTCAGGGACCAGCAGTTAGCGTAATGGCTATGTTGCTGGACTCCCATGAAGTCGACCACAGTTCGCGTCCCGGACCTGGTGGCTTAAAACTCACGCCGGGCACGTGTGCATGTGTGCCCAAGATCCCGAGAGGAAAATGGAGGAGAAGGGATTGTGGCGTGGCCATCCCCCCTGGGGGGGTGATTTCTTGCTTTCTATCTCTCTGTCTCTCTCTGTCTGTCTGGCGAACGCACACACTCTATGGCAAAAACCTCTCCAAAATAAAAATTAATTAATTTAAAAAATGAAAAATAAGAAAAATAATAAAAGAGTTACCTCATTCAAAGCTTTCTGACTTGACTCCAGGGCAGACTTTCTTTGTGATTTGTTCTGTTAATTTAGCACCTATCAGGGTTAACTAAATCATGTATTTACTTGTCTTTCTATCCTTTGTTAGAAAATAAACCTTTTTGGAGCAGAGACTGTTAATGTATCTAATAATCACTGCCTTGGCACAAAGTCAGTGCTTACTAAATGTTGAGTGGAGATGCTAAGCCTTTGAAGGAGTGACTTTCCTTGTATGGTACAGTTCATGAACCTATTTATGGTGCTATTCAAAAATATCTTTGTTCTAGTCAGCAACCTTTAGAAAAACCTGATGATGAAGGAAATTATAAGCTTTTTTTCTGCTGAATCTTAGTGGAAAAAACCCCTTAGGACACTTATATTTAAATTAGCCCAGGAGGTTAGGTCCTCATATCAAATATTTATATTTGTAATAAAAATAGATTTTCCTTGGCCCAATGTGATAACATGTGTTGGTAAGATGCTGTGGTCTTCAGGCTGAGACCACGTGGGAGGCCTCAGTTTGATTTCCAATCCAACCTAAAGGCTAGGCACAGTGGTTTGCACCTGTAATCCAAGGAATTCAGAGACTGAGGCAGGACAATTGTGATCTCGGTATGGCCTAGGCCAATGTAGTAAAACCCTATCTAAAAAAAAAGCCAAGCATGCTAGTATGTCTATAGTTACAGATGGTAGACTGAGGCAGGAGGTTATTAACCATGAGACTGTATTAAAGAAAAAAACGAATTAACCTCTAGTTCTGTCATCTTTCTTCTGCCCATCAAATACATATAGACATTACAGACAGACCTAAATGACACAGACAGATCTAAATATTAGGTCATCGGAAAAGTCACGTTGTATTTTTCTGTTTTCTGCTTCTTTTTAAATTTCCCCAAATGAAGTAGCATTTTAGAAAACTCTGGAAAGTAATGTCTAAGGGTCAGACTGTGGTGTAGCAGTAAAACTTGGGATGCTCTGTAAGGCAATTCCATATGGAAAGGTTCCACGTTCAAGTCTAGCGATTTCTCTGAGTATGCCAGGCATTTGCCTGCCCATGGTCCAGGCTGGCTGAGGCTGAGGGTGAATCACTATATCAAGACCCTACTGAAGGTGCACTCTCTCTCTGTCATTCTTGCTTGCGAAAGAAATAAATAAACTTTAAAAAAGTGCCTATTTATTGTAGAAAAAAAATACATATAATGCATGCATTCAGAAAAAGAAAGTGAGAATTACCTGGAATCTTATTATCTGTTAATTAATATTGTTAGCATGTGAAGTCTTTCAGACTCCAAATGCAGTGTTTTGTCCATAGAAGCATACATTCCTCCTTTCTTTATTATTAATTTCTGCTTTATGTGAAAAATAATGTATGGAGGGAACCAGCAGTTAGCGTAATGGCTATGTCGCTGGACTCCCACGTGGTCGACCGCGGTTCGTGTCCTGGACCCGGTGGCTTAAAACTCACGCCGGGCTCGTGTGCGTGCGTGCCCAAGATCCCGAGAGGAGAATGGAGGAGAAGGGATTGCGGCGTGACCATCCCCCCTGGGGGGTGATTTCTCGCTTTCTGTCTCTATGTCTCTCTCTGTCTGTCTGGCGAGCGCACGTGCCCTACAGTGAAAATCTCTCCAAAAAAAAAAAAATACAATAAAAAATAATGTATGAACATAGTAAACATTTATATAACAAAAGTAAATACTGAAATATGTGTCCCTATACATTCCCTCCAGAGGTTTTGTTTTTCTTTTTTGTTTTTTCTTTTGGAGAGGTTTTTGCTATAGGGCGCATAAGCTTGCCAATAGAGATAGAGAGACATAAAGTGAGAAATCACCCCCCAGGAGGATGGCCACGCTGCAATCCCTTCTCCTTCGCACTCCTCTCAGGATCTTGGGCATGCACGCACACGCGCCCGGCGTGAGTTTTAAGCCACCGCATCCGGGACGCGAACCACAGCCAACTACATGGGAGTCCAGTGACACAGCCGACTGCTGGTCCCCTCCAAAGGTTTTTACTAGAAATTTTTTCTGTTTATATATAGGTATGTCTATATATGTTTTGTCTCACCTAAATAGGAATATTCCAAGTATCTTCTCTATATCCTTCTACTTTCCAGTTCATGTACTATAGACTTAGTTGCATATAAATACATATAGATATTTATTAATAGCTCATTTTTTTAAGAGGTATTTTTTGCTATAGGGCACGTGCGCTCGCCAGACAGACAGAGAGAGACAAAGAGACAGAAAGTGAGAAATCAGCCCCCAGGGGGGATGGTCATGCTGCAATCCCGTCTCCTCTTTTCTCCTCTCGGGATCTTGAGCACGCACGCACACACACCCGGTGTGAGTTTAAGCCACCAGGTCCAGGACGCAAACCGTGGTCGACTACATGGGAGTCTAGCGACACAGCCATTATGCTAACTGCTGGTCCCTGTTTTGTTGTTGTTGTTGTTGTTTAAATAGCTCATTCTTTTTAATGTGTATGCAGTATCTCATTTCATTTGTCAAGGTATGCTATAATTTATTAAAACAGTCCTCTGTGTGATTTAGACATTTAGATTGTTTCCAGCTTTTGCTTTTGTAATGATGAAATGAATATTCTTGTACATTTGTTTTTAAGGATGTATGTGAGAATATATGTAAGATATAAGTGTGGACTGCTAGTTCAGAATGTATGCACTGGGTCAGCAGGTAGCATGGTGGTGAAAGTGGCTGGATACCACATAACCGACTTTGGTTTGAGAACTAGATCTGTTGGCTTGAAAAACACGCCATGTGTGAGTGCCTGGATATCCAAAATCTCAAGCGAAGAAGGGATTGTGGCATGACCATTCATCATAGAGGGTGATTTGTCACTTTCTATATCTATCCATCTATCCATATCTGTCTCTCTCTCTGGTGAGCACATGCACCCTAAAGCAAAACTAAGAAAAAAGAAAGAAACGTATGCACATCACAAATTTTGATAAGATCAAATTGAGCCATAGATTTTTTAAGGTTAGATAATATTTTAGAAATCATACAGTTGACTTGCAAAATTGAATATTGAATAAATTTTAAAGAGAAAATAATTTAAGCAGTGTAATAAAAAATAAATACTCATGAGTGTGGGAAAAAAGCTTACAAGTTGATTTGCCCTTTATTTCAAAGATCTGTCACAAGATAAGCTTATTAAAACAATAATAAATTGTAAAGTGATAGTCAAGCTCAGATACCACTAATGACTCTGTCATCATGCACTGGTTGAAGAACAGAATTAGAATGGTTAAAGTTAAGGCAACGGAACTAAACAACCTATGTTGGAATCCATCGTTATGTCTCTTATTAGTTGTGTGACTTTGGGCAAATGTACTTAACCTCTCTGAGCTTCGGCTTCCTCATCTATAAAAATGGGGAAAGTAAGAATGCCTACTACGTAGGATTGTGATGAGAATGGAGTATGTGTGAATCACATGAAGTGTTGGTGTACTGTAAGTCTTCAATGTTAGCTTCTAGGTTAAGTATCTTTAGAATTATGGTGGTAAAGGAGAAAAGATCAAATATACTGATTGGTAACATTCATGAACTAGAGAATTGAAATATAAAAGTGGTATTAGGAATAAATATAAAAGGATGTTTACTCAGTGTTCATTTGACATAGTGGAGAATCTTTGCCTTTGTTTTCCAGGAAACACAATTGTTCTTGGCTCCACTTTAGAGGATGCACATGGCTCAATGCAGGATGAGACTGATTTTGGCAACTGAATGGAACACTGGAGTGTTCAGTTTTAAGGCTGATTTATGGAAAACAATGGCAATAAAACCATTGAATAAAACTTTCTACTACAAGAAAATGATTGTTTAGAGTGTGGGATGTGATTTTTGACTCTTGAATAAATTGCTTTGTTTCATTCATAAGAATAGCAGGGATTTGAACAAACATTGTATAGTATGTTCAATTTTTGACGAGATTAAGGTTTGCATAATTATATACTAGTGAATAAAACTATTGTACAAAGTGATATTGGATCCACATGTATGTATTTGTATATACCATACTATTCGTGGTCCCTTGAATGTATATAATAATGACATCAATAATTCTGCATGCTTATATAATGCTGAAAATTGTTTTATAAATATGTCAGTTTTTAGAAGACTGGTTTTATTTGTTTTTTATCATGTTCCCTAATTAATTTCTACTCTTAAAAAAAAAGTAATAAATTCAATAGCAACCTCATATAAAATCAGATTAATGAAAACTATATTGTGAAGAAAATTCGTAGTCAGGAGGGACATATAAAATTAATCCCTATTAAAAATTAATTTTATAATATGAACTGCAAAATAAATGATGTGAACAGCTGATACTATTGAAATCAGTTAATTTCTATAAGACACAAACTGTAAAAAATCCTTTTGGGGAAAGAAATAATATACCTATTTTTAACTTGACAACAAAATTCCCTTTCTACATAATTTTCACCTATACAACCTCCCTGGAAGAGACAATTAATTTTCTACCACTTAAAATGAAAACCTCATAAATTCTTCCATTGCACAAACTATGAGATTCCAGATGGTGGTGCTGTTCTCATTTCCTAAATCTATTTTTTAGAAGTAGATTATAATAATTGCTCTTCTATTTGTAAATTAAGCTATTAAAACAACAATATGATATAGATGCAATTTCTATTAGTCTTTTTAAAAACTACTGTTTCTAATTTAGGATTACTTTAATCTATAGAGATTAATCAGCAATGTGCTTGGCAAAAAGATAATGTTATATTATTTACAGCGGGTAGTTAAGTAAAAGTGCACATCACCATCCTTTGTATTTGAAAAACAAAATGTCCAGAGAATGCCCTTATCTTTGCAAAACACGATACTGCCTTTATGAAGATATAAAAACCTGTAGAAAAGGTGCAGAATTCAAGACAAAACATTAATAAGGTAGTTAAAACAGAAACACTGTTAGAATTCAAACAAGGAAGCAGACACAATACATAACTGTTAAAGTCACACAATCCGAAAGGGCCAACAGCTTTGCTTTTATTTTAGTATTTTGTTGTTGTTTTGTGTTTTCAGTTTAGCCTCCTTCATGTGAATGTCGTAAACAGTGTAAAGTAAATGTTTACATATTCTGATTCCCAATAGTCAGTTCCTAAACGATAAAAATTTCTTCTTTATATATAAATTTTTATTTATGAAATAATACCTGAATATCTGAAAATGGCTCTCTGAACACCTGAATACTTAAAGGAAAAATATTACCACATATTTACTTAAATTAGATAAAGGCCAAATGTTTCCTGTGAAAGGTCTGGAGCAGTTCTGAATCTGGGCAGGGGATTGTCTATAGTGTGGAAGTTGTTCCTCTGGCAGAAGCTCATATTAAAATGATAGTATGAGGGCTGGCCTCATGGCTTAGTGGTTAAAGGTGTCAGATTCCACATGGATGGCTAAGCAGTTTGAATCCTGACCCTGATAGCTTGGAAAACATGCCAGGTGTGTGTGTGTGTGTGTGTGTGTGTGTCCTAAATCCTGACAGGATGAGGAAATGGAGGAGAGAGGATTATGGTGTGACAATGGCCTATGGAGGAGGGGGATTGCTCTCTCCCTCTTCCTCACCTTCTCTCTGTCTCTTGTGAGCACATTGCATCCTCTGCCAAATTAAAAAAAAAAGAAGAAAAGAAAGAAAGAAAAAGAAAAACACAGTGAGCTATCACTTCAAATCCACTAGAATGTCTAAAAATTTTTTTAAAGATTTTAGACTTAAAAAGAATAGCCTATATTTAAGTATGTATCAAAGCCACACACATTTCCAAAGTGTTCTCTATTCAGAAACTGTTCAACAAACGCTTCTCCTATTTGTTGGTAGCTCGATTAACATACAACTACTTAAAAACCTGAAAACTGGCTCATGTAAGCATTTTGAATTGGGAGATTATCCCTATGAAACAGTTTCAGGATGATTTTGACTTGGGGGGCTCTGAGATTATGCGGAGATGATAGCGGATTTTGGCAGGTCATCAACATGACCCCCATCAGTTTATGCCTCTCCTCTGGCATGCACTGCAGTACCTGATAGCATTTACTACTCAGCTAAATTTGGTCTACGTCTTTTAAGGGCTGGTCAGATTCTTCGATTAGTTTCTTGGCTCTGTTCCTTTGATGAACAAAGGACTTCCGTGTTTTGAACTGCAAATCCCAGCATCTTCCACCAACTTTCACACATTCGATGAAATTAATTGTATGTTATACATGTGGTCTTTTTCCAAAGTGTCCTGAAATGAACTTGAGCTGTAATGTATTTATCTCTGGTGTATTCTTCAAATTCTCTCCATTTTTCCCCCTTTCATTGTAGGAGAATCTACAGCACTGAAGATCTTCCTTGATTTCTTTAGTTTCTATATGGATACTGAAATAACTGCAGAAGGTCCATTCAGAAACTGCTTAAAGTCTTCTCTCTTCTCATTGGTAAGTGCTTCCATGTGTTGTTTCTTTCTCTGGTCTTCCCAACGCAGTTCCAAATTATGCAGTGGTGATCGTGTTGGAGACTCCTCTAGCAAACCATGACCAACCTCAACAATTCTGAGATACGATGCTAGAGAATTTTTCAGAAAAGATCTTAGGTATCTCCTGGGGCCAGTCTTACATCTCATACTGCTTTTTAAAGCCATTTTATTAATCACTGCTCTCAATTCCTTGGAATTTCTAGTCAAGATTTTCTGCAAATCAAGTCCAAAAGCCCTGTTTTCCTTATGACATAAAAGCCAGTCAAAAGAACCACTGTGGAGGTTCCTACTTAACCAGAGGAGATCACTGGTTGTGGGCGGAGGGTGAATGAAAGTGTCTAGTGATACTCAGTAGATAAGAATCTAAAATTAACTTTTTCTTAGAACTTCATCAAAGTGACAGTTTTAGTGTAACTTGTCTTCTGTGTACAAGCCAAGCTAAAATTAGAATCTGAAAATATCTTCTATATAAGAGAGAACTTTGTCATAATCTCCCCCCACCACCAAAAATGATGAAAACTGGATAGAACCATAAACGCTTCAAAGAATTTGAAATTCACATGGGCTGGAGTCCCAACCAGAATCCTTGCCAGAATCACTCCCCGCAGAGGATTCTCATGCTCTTCCTTTCTTTAGGAAATAAAAGTTCTCAGCTACTGCAGCCCAAGAAGTATTCCAGTTACATATATTCAGTTTGAGTCTTTGTGTTAAGAGGTCAAGTGAGTAGTGGTAATACGATGATGCAGTGGGTATAGAGAGGTTTCCTCCTGATGCAGGTTCACTCAGGCTGTAACAGGTGGATCTTAGCTAAAATTAAATTTTGCCTAATAATAATAATAATAATAAATAAAGTTTAAAAATTATTTTTAAAAAAGGTTGAATATTGCATTTTACTATTTGGTTAAAATAATTCTTTGCCAAAATGTTTTTCTTGCTAATGTGAAATCATCTTGCTGAATCAAAATAGTGTTGTCTGCCTACAAATTTCTTATTTGCATGATCATTGTTTTTTAGAGAGGTGAAAATATTTAATTTTGGGACTGGCAAGTAGCATGGTGATTAAGGGCACTGGAACTAATCCGCTGCCATGTGGCCTATTATGGTTCAAGTCCCGGACCTGGTGGTTTGCTTTCTCACTTTCTCTGTCTGTCTTCCTCCCTCCCTTCTTTGCTCTATTCCTTCCTGCTCAAATTAAAATAAATAAATAAAGTTAAATAAAATAATTAAAATAGAGAAAATATTGATTTCCTTTTATTTTAGTTATTTAAGGATTTTTCTATCACATTTAGCATTGCTTACACAGCCCTCATTTTTCTTGGATTCAAACAAAGGCATTTGGTCCAACCTTTCCCATATTTTAAAATAGAAGCACCTTGTGATGGTCAGGATTTGGTGAGGGAATGGACTTAATTAGACCAGATAAAGGTTAAGAGACTGGACGCCATCTGGAGCTATTTCAGCTAGTTGAGCAAGATTATTATTGACCTAGAGCTGTGGCCTGCACAATACGAATATAGTGAGCTCGGCCAATTATCAGTTAACAGACTCTCATATTTCTTAGACATACTAACAATGGTTCCCAGAATTTAGATTTCATGGAAAAGTACAAGTAAAAATAAAAGAAGTATGGAGATAGAAGGAAAAAAAATCTTAGGAAAAAAGGTAATCTCTTAAAATAGAATAATTTCAAATATATGAAAAAAAAAATCCTAACCAATGAAAATTAGATCATGGATACAGATGTTTGAGAACTGCGGTTTTTAGTCTGTGGAGTTGTCTGTAACTTTTCAATTTGTGAATCCACTGCAGACATTTGGAGAGCACTTACTATGTGGGATGCAAAAGGGAACAGAGCTCTCCATTTTAAATATATCTGAGTAACCAGTTACTTGGAACACTTTACCATTAATGTCTTACTTGAGTTCACTAGTTTTTCAAATAATAGTGAACCAACTGTATATTATTTTCACTTAGGCATAGGGTTTTTGTTTTGTTTTGGTTTGTTTGCTTGTTTGTTTTCTTCTTTTTTCTTTATTTGGAGAGGTTTTTGCTATAGGGCACGTGCGCTCGCCAGAAAGACACAGAGACAGACAGAGAGACAGAAAGCGAGAAATCACCCCCCAGGGGGGATGACCACGCCACAATCCCTTCTCCTCCATTCTCCTCTCGGGATCTTGGACACACACACACATGCACCTGGTGTGAGTTTAAGCCACCAGGTCCGGGTCTCAAACTGCGGTCAACTACATGAGAGTTCAGCGACATAGCCATTACGCTAACTGCTGGTCCCTTGTTTTGTTTGTTTTTAAAATCACAAATTTGAATACCCTGGAGATGAGCAAAAGAATAATATATAAAAATCAAGAGTACTTTTATGCTTTGATCTGATCACTTTAAACTTCTGCTTGCTGAAATATCAAGAAAAGTGAAATTTGAACAAGAGTTAGTATATATAGATCTTTCTTTGGTGTCATATATGTGTAACTAAGAACCCAGAACTGAGATAAATAAATTGCAACCCTAACAGCATGCTCCTGGAAAGACAGAACTGCATATCTCTTTTGTCAGGACTGGAAAATATCTACATTGATTCCCTAACAAGGGAAAAGTTGACTGAAGGTGAGTAAGATTTCAATGTTCTGGCCCTAACTGCTCAAAAATCTTGTTTAACAGGCTAAGTGGGAGAGAGGTGGGGGTGTCTTGGAGGCAAGCGACTGTTTCTCTCCAAGTATTATTAGACAGCTACCAAAAACAGTTAAAAAATAAAAGAAAATAAAACTGCTTAAGCATCTAATGCCATGAAGAACAAGACCAATGTGTTGGGACTTGCTATTTTAGCTATAGCAAACTCATTATAATATATATCATTTCTAGTTATGGATAAGGGACCATTTGCACAATGATTACTACTTTTCATATTATCTCACACCAGAGCCTACAAATTAATAGAGGTAATACATGACTATGAAAAAAAATCTAAATCTGGCAATGATCTTAGACAATGAAGAAACCAGCTATCCCACATCAATGTGATTTTTTGTTTTTTGAGAGGTTTTTGCTATAGGGTGTGTGCGGTCGCCAGAAAGACAGACCGAGAGAAAGTGAAAAATCACCCCCCAGGGAGGATGGCCACACTGCAATCCCTTCTCCTCCATTCTCCTCTCAGGATCTTCGGCATGCACACGCGCCCGGCATGAGTTTAAGCCACCAGGCCCAGGACTCTAACCGCGGTTGGCTACATGGGAGTTTAGCGACATAGCCATTATGTTAACTGCTGGTCCCATCAATGTGATTTTTTACGCTACTTGGAGCCTAGTATTCTTAAGCTTCCACTAGAATTGTTTTTTTTTTTTTTTTAAGAATTATTTTATTTAATTTTATTTATCATTATTTTTATTTTTAAAACTTAACCAGAGAGAGACATAGAGAGAGGAGAAGAGTGAGAAAGCAAGCCGTCAGATCTGGAACGCAAAACTCTATCAGCCATGTGGGAGTCCAGTGCCTTAATCACCGTGCCACCTGCTGGCCCCCATCATTGATTTTTACTGATGAGTTTTCCCCTCAGTTTTACTTATATGACCCGGAAGTTTGATGTCACAGCTTAACACGTTCTGTCTTCTGCCAAGAGTCTTTGCCTTAGACACACTTTCCTGATGTGAGTCTACCCTGCTTTTACTTTTGATTGCCTTTGGTTTCTGGTGATTACTCTTGTGAAAATAGCTCCTTTTTAAAGCATGTGGTGTACTTGACCTTTATACAGTTGTTTTATCACAAACTCTGACAGTTCTGCCTTGAGGAGCCCCCTTGGGAATTCAGAAAAGCGAGGGTTGCATTTGAACTCTTCAACTACAACATTCTTTTGGTTTTCAAACTGGCTTTAAATCTGATCTATTTATTCAGTAGAATTTTTTCACCACTTTCTTCCATGAGCTCAAAGGAAATGTGGAATGTCGGCCCACAGACAAGATCATTACAATGATACTAGGTTATATTTGTTGTGGACTATGTAACCATATTGTGCTAAGCATTTAAAATAAGCTGTCCAATCCAATTTATTCCTTACTGCCACTCTATAAAATGGCTCCTACTAGTTCCATTTTATGGTTTGAAGAACGGAAACTGAGAAACATTAAGAAAATCCCCCATGTCACTTGGCTTTTATGTAGCAGAGGTAGAATTCCAACTAAGATCGGTCTGAGTCAAAGCCATGTTTCTACCTCCTTGTAGTTTCCACTAGACAAGCCATTTGTCCTTGGGTGCTGTGGAGCATCCTGGAAGAGGAGAACAGATATTACACACAAATACCTCAGAGTATAGTTCTGCACCTAGTAAGACATGGGATTAGTACTTGTAGATCTGACTGGGAAGGTCTCTATCTTCTCAGGACACCAAATCTCTCCCCAAAGACAGCCTCCCATTCTGAAGCCTCACCTGGTGGTGGGTAGTCCTGGCGTACTGTTTGTTTAGACTGGTTTTCTTTTTGTTTATTTATTCATTTATTTTTAGAGGTTTTTGCCTTAGGACATGTGTACTGGCATAAAGAGAAAGGCAGACACAGTGAGAGGGAAAGTGAGAAATCACCCCCGAGGGGGGATAGCCACACCACAATACCTTCTAGATTCCCCTCCCAGGATCTTGGGCATGCACACACATGTGCCCAGTGTGATTTTCAGGCCATCAGGTTCTGGACTTGAACCGTGGTCGGCCATGTGGAAGTCTGGTGACATAATGAGTATGCTATCTGCTGGTCTCCTGACTGGCTTTCTTTTTCTGGCTCTTCTTTTTTTTTTTTTTTTTTTTAAGAATTTTTTAATTTTTTTTTCTTTCTTTTTTTTTTTTTTTTTTTGAGAGATTTTCACTGTAGGGCGCATGCGCTCGCCAGACAGACACCAGGTCCAGACACGAACCATGGTCGACCCTGTGGGAGTGTCTAGCTTCTTAACCACCACGCCACCTGCTGGTCCCCCTAAGACTGATTTTCAACACCATGAATGGAACTTTGTATCTACACTGACAACCTAATGAGCACTGTCCAAGAAGAAAAGATACAATTTACTAAAAAGCAGGGCATGCTAGGTGACTCTTTGGACTGTATATAAAATATGTTTCACATCTTATTCCCATTTTATATGGCAGTTTCATTTAAGGCTTTGTGTGGAGTCTGTGTGGTGCATTGGTATACAGGCAAAACTGAGGACAGCCTCTTTTGACCAGCTTGACATAAAATGAGCTCTCCTTATCAGATTTGTCTCTGTAGGAAACTACTGAGATTCTAGCCTAGATTTTATAAATTTGCAGAGTATTCATCCCCATCTCTCCAGAGTTGGGAAAATTGGAAAAGTCACCATTTTCAAAGTGATGTTTTACAAACTCAAAACTAAGAAGGATTTGAGAATTAGCACGAATTCCAATATGACAAACATTTCAGCAGAACTTTCTAAATGATGATAAAGAGAATTCTTCTTTCTGAAAGCAGCCAGATCCTGAAGAGACAGAGTTTGTTGAAAGTTTCCTTTCCTCTTAAAGTGTTTTGGAATTTTGTTTGACTATCAGGGAGAGTTTGGGTATCATTTGGAAAATGAAGTAATCCAATATCAAAAAAGGGGTGTCTTGGAATGATCCAAACATTATTGATATTATTATTAAATTCAGTGTCTCTTGAATTCTTTTTAGCTTCAATGATAACAGAGGTGAACTAGGAAAACAAACAAAAAAACTGGTTTTGAATGCCACTTTGATAAAAGCTGAGCCATTTATTTTAGAGAGAAGCGGGGATGACAGGAATTTTATTAGCTAAACTTTCTCTCTTGAACTTCCATTTAGGAAGTATTTTGGAAGATGTTAAGATCATCCAGTTATTTGATAAATCGAGTGATAACTGTCCATTTCCTACAGGAGGGAATCCTGTAGAAAGAATGATAAGGAGTTATTGGTCTAGGATTGGGGGCAATGCAGTTTAAAAGTTCACCAAAAGCTTAACTGGGAGAAAAGAGCAATTTTTATGCATGGATTGGTGCTTCTTATCCCCTATATGAAAGTAAGAGAAGTAGAAAAACAAAATGAGTCACAGAAATTATTGAACCAAGTAAATTTCATCTGTCACTCTCCAATCAATCCCAAACATGGATTATTTTCAGAATAAAATCTTTCTTGAATGCTTTTTTATTCATTTAAAACTTTTTAATTGTCAGAGGGCATGTGTGCTCGCCAGAAAGAAATAGAGAGAGACAGAAAGAGAAAATATCCCCCAATAGGGCATTTCCTACTGGAGGCATGCATGCACGTCTGGCATTTCAAGCTTTTGGCGCTGAGTTTTGAACTGTTCAAAAACAGCAGTTTACCACTGTGCTGTGGCCTGGTCATTTTTAAATGATATTTTTTTGAGAGACATTTTTGCTATAGGGCACATGCACTTGCCACAGAGACAGAGAGAAAGTAAGAAATAACCCCCTAGCAGTGATGGCCACACTGCAATCCCTTCTCTTCCCTTCTCCTCTTGGGACTTTGTGTACATATGCACACACACCTGGAGTGAGTTTCAAGTCACCAGGTCCGGGACTTCAACCATGATGGCCCATGTGGGAGTCCAGTGCCTCAACTACCACCACCTCTTGGCCCTTTAAATTATTTTTTAATGGAACAAAAAGGATGAGACAGAGTAAAACATGAAATAGTATAGACAAAGTAGGGCAAAGCAAGGCTTCTTATCCACAGCAGCGATTCTCAAACTTCAGAATACACTAAAATCATCTCTCAAGATCCAGGAATTTATATTTTTAAGAGACGCTCCACTATTCTGATTTGGGTAATCCATGAGCCATACTTTAAAGACACTGAGCACCATTAGAAGAGATTAATATCTGTAGATGCTGGTATAGCAGTCTGAATTTCCTCAGGAAGTGAAACTTCAGAAACAATTGGACAGACAAGTCCGAACAGAGAATCTTTGGAACCCATGTTCAGTCTGGAGCATGCATATTGTCTCATTCCTTCTGGACTATATAAACTACATTTAGGAAAAAATACAGAGCAGCAACACCACTCTACACACACACACATGTGCACACACGCACTCACACACATATACATCTATAATTTCTGAATTCAAGACTATCTTCTACAAGTATATGGTGAGGTCCTTACTTCATCATTAGCACAGGCTTTCTCTAGTTATGTCAATAAATTGATCTTGACCATTATTATTTCTTTACATTTAGACCATATAGAGCTCTCCAAACTCTAACCAGCACTGAATCTTACACTGCTTCAAGACTGGGGAGAGCTGCTGCCATTTTTTCCATTCTACTTCTATCTCTGTCTTGACTAGACTCTCCTATCTATGTCGATTGAAGTAGACTCTAACTTCTGACCTGGTCTGTGATTCTGTTTTATCTGTGACACAAATAGGATACGAACAGATTTAGATTCCTTTCCTCAGACAAGCAGAATTTAAATCAGCTTCTATTCATTCAACAACATTTAAGTTCCTGGTCAACATTCGAGTGCGTACTATGATCCAGGCACTGTTCTAGGCACTTGGGATATATCAGTGAACAAAATGAACATCCTCCCCATTGTAGAACTTACATCTCAGTAAGGGAAATAGACAACTGTGCATATGTGCACACATATGTGCACAGTACACACACACATGCACAGTACACGCACACACACATCAAATTGAGGCAGTAAATTCTTTGAAAAAATGAAAAAGTAGAGCCAAGTATGTGTGTGTATGTGTGCATGTGTGTGTATGTGTGTGTGTAAGTTCCATTATTGCATAGAATGCTCAGGGTTAGCCTTATTGAGAAAATGAGAATTATGCAAGAATTTAAAGGATAGGAGGGAGCTAACCAGAGGACGAGCTTGTAACTAGTGGGATAAGCTAGAGCAAAGGCTCTGGCAGGAATGTACCTGGCATGTTCAAAGAACAGCCAGGAAGCCAGTGTAGCTGGAACAGATTGAGCAAGGAGGACAATAGAAGGAGGCAATAAGAGATAATATTGGGGGGACCAGCAGTTAGTGTAATGGCTATGTCACTGGACTTCCATGTAGTCGACCGCGGTTCGCGTCCCGGACCCAGTGGCTTAAAACTCATGCCGGGCGTGTGTGCGTGCATGCCCAAGATCCTGAGAGGAGAATGGAGGAGAAGGGATTGCGGCATGCCCATCCCCCCTGGGGGGTGATTTCTCGCTTTTTATCTCTCTGTCTCTCTCTGTCTGTCTGGCGAGTGCACGCGCCCTAGCAAAAACCTCTCAAAGAATAAAAAAGAGAGAGAGAGAGATAATAGTGGGGATACTCAAAAAAATAACTCCGACTTTTTTTGTCTGAGCTACTAGAATATTAGAGTTGACATCAGCTAAGGTGGGGAGTACTATGAATGGAGTAAGTTTTGGGAACAGGGAGAAAACAAGAGGTTTGCTTTGGAGCAGTCGGACATTAGTTGTGAATTTGTTGAGTAGACATTTGGGTGTGTTAGTTTGAACTTCAAGAAAAAGATGACTATGGAAAAATCAGCATATAGATTTTGTTGAAAGACATGAAACTGCTTGAGATTATCGAGATGTAAATAAAGAAGAGGTTCAAAGTCTTACCTTGGGGCATTCCAACCCTGAGGATGAGTTAAGAGAAGCAAAAAGCAAGAGAAAATGAGAAGAAACTTCAATAGTAGGAAGAAACTAGGAGAATATGGTACATTGGGAGAGCATTGAGAAAGAGGGAGCATGTTAAAAACTGCTGATAGGTCAAGTTCTGACACGTGAGCATTATAATTAACAACTTGGAAGTCACTGATGACCCTGACAAGAGCAGTAGAGTGATGGGGTAAAGCCTGATTGGAGTGAGTTCAAGTGAAAGAGAAGGAAAGCAGTTGAAGACAGTAAATAGAAATGACTGTGTCTAGGACTCTTACTCAAATGGAAAGGAAAATAAATGGGATAATGGCTAATAAGGAATTAAGAGAGGTGTTAATACTGTTTTTATGATGAAAGAAAGATAAATATGTCTGTATAAACAATGAGAATGACTTGATAGAGAGAGAGAGAGAGACAAAGGAAAATTGCTAAAGCAATATCCTTGATTAGATTAGAGTAGCTGGAGTCATCTGCAGGCACAGAAACTGGTTTTATATAAAATATATAGGGACCAGCAGATAGCCTAATGGTTACATTGCTGGACTCCCATGTAGTTGACAGCAGTTCAAGTCTCAGACCTGGTGGCTTAAAACTCACACTGGGCACATGTGCATGCATGCCCAAAATCCTGAGAGGAGAATGGAGGAGAAGGTGTTGAGGTGTGGCCATTGCCCCCTGAGAGGGGATTTCTCACTTTCTGTCTCTCTGTCCCTCTCTGTCTCTCTGGTGAACCCATGTGCCCTATAGCATAAATCTCTCTCTCTCACACACACACACACAAACTAATAAAATATATATAGTTTCTAGTAACAGGAAGAAAAACTGAACATGTGGAAGATAATGCTGGTTGATAGCTACATGAGATGGTGTAAGTCTGAGGAGTCTGTCTTCTGATTGTTCAATTTTTTCAGTGAGGTAGGAAATAAAATCATTTGTTGAGAATGAAGTTGGAGATGCAGTTTTGGGGCTTAAGAAGAGAGAAGAAGGTGTGAAACAGTTGTTTAAGAGAATAAAAGAATGAATGAACTTGACATATGTGGTATCATTGCCTGTTGGCTTTAGGGGCCCAATGGTGGTTCCAGGTCATAAACTTGAAGTGCAGCTTAGTAGAAGTTTGTAATTTTTCTTCAGCTTTATTTAGATACACAGGTACAGGTGTATAGTAGTTGGTGTTTCTCTGCCTATTTGCTGTCTCAATTGGTGGTGCTGGTTTTGCCTCAGCTTGGTTCATAAGTTCCAAACAGTAACGTGATTAATATTCTGGTTCTGCCAAAGATTAGAGACTTGTCCTGGAACCCATTACAGTTGAATGTAGCCCTGCTGTGTTTGGAGAAGTTTCCTAGACAACTTATGGTCATTCTGACCTACGATGACTTGTGATTTTCTCTTGTAGTTTCACCTCTAGAAGGTACCTGGCCATGTTCTGCTGGGATTATTTAGTTTTTACATATAGCTGATCACCACTAAAACTGGCATGACACTTCCTCTGGGCTTCTCTCAACTCCTTACACCTTTAGAATCAGTCTTGGCATCTAGGAAGATTCCCCTAAGAGCCTATCATCATGTTGGAGCTCTCTAGCTTTCTACCTGTTCATGCTGTTGAGGTCATTATGAATCAAAAAGCTGAGTTATTAAAACACTGCTGAAGGGAGGATCATAAGTGAACATAGTAAAAGTGGTAGGTACTAGTCACATAGCAGTCATTACAACCACATTGTCTGAATGAAAAGTAATCTGATGTCCAACTCCAAACCCTGCATGCCTATAGTATCTTCTCATAAATATTTATAAAATATCCTTTTGGTGCATAGGTAAAATCTAAACACTATATTAAACTTCCTGGCAAGGAAAATCATATGAGTTATATATAAAACACATAGCCTTCCAAACTCACTCCAAGTTTTTAGAGCTAGAATACTAATGGTAAACTTTAAAAAAGAGAACATCCATGATTATTTGACAATGCTAGAAATGAGATGCCTTTTTTTTTTTTCCAGAGAGAATTTTTGCTATAGGGCACATACTCTCCTGAGAGAGAGAGACAGAAAGCAAGAAACCACCCTCACAGGGATAATGGCTACAGAGCATCCCCTCTCCTCCATTCTCCTCTGGGGATTTTGGGCATGTACACACACACGTGCCCAGCATGAGTTTAAGCTGCTGGTCCAGGACTCAAACTGCGGTCGCCTATGTGAGAGTCCAGCAACATGACCCATTAGGCTATCTGCTGGTTCTGAAATGTCTCTTTTAACTGGCATAGTAGAATAAAGAATCTGGAGCATGCTAGTAATCAGAAATGAAGATGAAGAAAGTATTCACTTTATCGTAGTTTGTAATAGTGACAGAAACATAAAATTCTTAGTAATAAATTTCAAAAGGAAAGTATAGGACCTCTGTGAAGCAGATAAAAATCTTTCTGAAAATGTACAATAAGATCTACATAAATTGAGGGACATGCCATGTTTTAGATGGTGAAAAGAATCAATATAAGAAAAATGTCTATTCACCCCAAATAAATAAGATTAATGTAGTTGTATTTGTACCTGAATCTCACTAGACTTTTAAAAACCTGAGTAAAAGTAGTTTAGCATCAATACAGAAGATTAAATATCTGACAGTAACAAATAATATTATTTTTTTAACAGATAATCAATTTACTAAAAGAGTTGACTTGGACATCTGTAATGGTGATTTCAACCTCAACTCCTGATTCAATATTGATGGAAGTAATCTGTTTAACAATCTTAGAAGGACTGTGCAAATCAATGAGTCACTGTGGATTCTTTTCTGGAAACAATTCTGTCTTAAAACCTTCACCACCAAGTATTTTTCTTGTAGAGATTCTCAAAGTCTTGGTAGACATCTGAACTGGTCCTTTCACCCTGAGATTCTTTTCCTTTGCACCTCTGATTACACCAGCACACACTTTTTCCAGAGATTTTACATTGTGACTGGTTAAAGTAATTTTAATTTGTTGAATGGCCACCTCTGGCTCCACAGGTATTTTTTTTTTAATTACTATTATTATTATTTAAATTGACCAGAGACAGAGAGAGAGGAAGAGGGAGAAAGAGAAAGCAAGCTGCCAGGTCTGGGACCATGGGGGCCTGTGTGGGAGGCCAGCACCTTTACCACCACACCACTTGCCAGCCCCTTTCCAATATTTTTAAAAGTCATGGCTGCAGCGTGGCTTTCTGACCAACTTGTTCCTGGGGGAGAGCGAATAGCAGTGAGTCAGGAGCAGAGTTGGCTCACCAGAGCTCTGTACCACCTGCATCTACTTTCTTCCACAAAAAGTGACCAATAATTTTTTTTGCATAAATTAACCCATTTATTGTAGGCTAGTGATATTCCAAATGTCTATGGAGCGTCTACTGGTCTTTCAATTCCTTCAGTCTTCTGATGGCGGACTTCACTGTGACAGCCCAGGTGGTGGGGTCGG
>NW_006205727.1:3968290-3974572 GCF_000334495.1 Tupaia belangeri chinensis
AGATCCCCACAGCCCGTCTCTTCATCTTAGTTTTGCCACAGAAGGAGCAGGTGTACTTGGTATGCTGGCTGATTTCAATTTTCTTCACCATTTTCTGGAGGGAGGCACCACAGCGGGTCTTGTATTTACCAACGATGCTAAAGTTCTTGGTGCATTTAGCCATACTGCCACCACCTAGGTCCGAGCCCAGAGAGAGACCAATAATATTTTTAAAGAAGGGTTGAGAGAGGCTTGTCTCATCAGTGACTGAAATATAATATAAAATTACTATAATCCAGACAGTTTTAGTATAGGACTAGAAATACCAATAGGAAAGATAGAGAACCAAAAAATAGATAGAAAACATTTGAGAACTTATAATAGTAAATAAATGGAGAAAGCATAGTTTATGTAAATGGTAGTGACTCAGTTATCCATCTGTCTATGAGAAAAGTTATGTCTTCATCTCATATACATAATAGGTATATTTTAAATGAATTGAGGGCCTTAAATATTATAAATAAAATAATAAACTCATTAGGTAACATTTTATTATCTAGTACTGAGAGAGAATTTCCTTATAAAAAACTTAAATACAGGAAGATCAAAATCATAAAGTAAAAGCAGACATATTTGACTACACAAAAATGGAAAATGAAAGGATGCAAAAGATATTACGAAGTCCAAAACAAACAGGCTGGGAAAAACATTTGTGATAAAAAAAAAAAACCAAAAAACCCTGGTTCCTCTTACAGAAATTGATAAGAAAAAAGACAGATCATGTATAAAGAATATAAACAGATGTTTCATAGGAAAGGAAGTGAAAATTGCAATAAACATCTGGAGACATGAACAATGTCATTAACAATTGGAAATACAAAATTAAAACAAGATTTTACATTTTTGTCAAGTGTTGGGAATCAGCAGTTAGCGTAATGGGTATGTCGCTGGACTCCCATGTAGACGACCGCGATTTGCGTCCCGGGCCCAGTGGCTTAAAACTCATGCCGGGCGCATGTGCGTGCGTGCCCAAGATCCCGAGAGGAGAATGGAGGAGAAGGGATTGCGGCGTGGCCATCCCCCCTGGGGGGTGATTTCTTGCTTTCTGTCTCTATGTCTCTCTCTGTCTGCCTGGTGAGCGAACACACCCTATAGCAAAAACCTCTCCAAGAAAATGGCAATCCTCCTGCACCGGTTCCAGTACTAGTGAGGATGCAGCAAAAGGTGCAGATGTATGTTACTTGTGGATGTGTGGCTCATTGTTAGTAGTTGAAAACATAATTTGGTCATTTCTGTTAAAATTAAATAAACACAGATCGTTTGGCCCAGCAGGAAATAATGTACATATTTGCAAGGCTCTCCAGTCAAGGATATTTATTGTAGCATTGTATATACTGGTTAAAACTATAAAAATATGGGGAAGGAATGTAAATTGAGTTACAAAAAAAAAAGTTTCAGGAAAAAAATATATATCTATTCAATGACTGCAGTAGGATATGTAGCCCCAGCTAGGTGCTACTTCATAGAATGTGTAAAGTTAGACTTGTGTTCATGGAAATGTGTTTGTCACCTGTGTTTGCTAGGAGGGTATTTGGATTGATTAGGGCCTTTGGCGATTCAATAAAATGTGGGGGGAAAACAGTATAGAAAGCAAACATAGATACTGGAGACAGTGAGGGAGGAGAGTGGGAGATGGCAGAGGGTAAGAGATAGGGAATCAAGGATGGGGGGGGGAAGCAAAACATACAGAAAACAAGAAATGTTTGATGTGCTTGATTGAGACAATATACAGTGTACTCTGGATGGAAAATCTCATTTTGTATGCTGTAATGACATACAGTGAATGAATGCAAATAAATAAATTAGGGGGAAAAACTATAAAAAATCTGTATGTCTATTGATAGGGTAAAGACTGTACATATATATATACATACACACACACACACACACACACATATGACTTGTCCATATCAGGGAGGCACTATACAAGTATTCATAGAATAAGTTAACTTTATATGTACTGCTTTGGAGAGATACCTAAGATCTCTCTTATTGTTAAATGGGGGAGAAAATAGATAATGTATGTAGTGCTTACAACATGATGTATATATTGTTCTAAGTTGCTATTTTTAATTAAGTCATTTAATCCTTGCAACCCTTCTATGCAAAGTTTCTGGTTTTATTTCTATTCTATAAAGCCAAAAACAGGCATTAAATACTAAGGAGCATGTCTGATAGGTTGCTGAGTCAATAAATTTGAATCCAAAAACTGTTGGACTTTAGAATCCATGTGTGTAACCACCATGTTGAAAATCAAATTGCTGACATTTATATCAGTCTAGCATTCTAAAAACAAAGACAGCCCTACATCTATGTATACTATTTGCATGATCAGAGGGAGGAAATTTATTCATTTTTGTTACTTAAGCAGGTGGGCTTATAAGATTATTAACCATTTTTTTGTGAAAAAAATTAAATTTATTTATTTCTCCCACGAGTAAGAGAGACAGAGAAAGAGAGAGAGAAAGAGCACCAGTACCTCTAATAAGGTACTGATGCTACAATCCACATTTAGCCTTCAGCCAGTCTGAGATCATGGGGACACATTTGCCTGGTATACTCAGGGAGGTCTCCAGACTTGAACCAGGGAACTTCCCATGGGAGTCATCCTTACAGAGAATCATGCTTTACCATTGTGCCACCATTGAACCCTTACTAAACCATTTCTTAATACATCTCTATAATGTTTAACATGTTGCAAGGAAGAGCCTATAATTTTTAAACACTTATAAAATATTTTTAAATTAAATTTAAAAACTATAAAAAGGAAGAACATCTAGGAACATGATGTTGAATTCTGCAATTTAAAGAGGAAGAGTGACAGGGCCAGAAGGTGGCGCAGCAGTAATGCAGGTGGGCTCACATGGATAGGATCTTGGATTTGTATCCCGAGAACTCCCTGAACATGGCCAATGTGTGCACATACCTGCAATCTGCCTGCCAAGACTGGGGGGTGGATTACAGTGTGAGGGCCCTGTTGGGATTTCCTATTTATCTTTCTGTCTTTTTCTTTCCCATGGAAGAAATAAATGAGCTTTATAAAAATGTTCTTAAGTAAAAGTTGTATTTGTTGTTGTTTTAGAGAGATTTTCTGCTATAGGGCATGTGCACTCGCAGGAGGGAAAGAGAAAGACAGAGAGACAGAAAGTGAGAAATCACCCCCCAGCGGGCATGGTCACACCACAATCTCTTTTCCATTCTTCTCTCGGGATTTTGGGTATGCACATACACATGATTGACATGAGTTTTAAGCCACTAGGTCCAGGACTTGAACCGTGCTCAACTACACGGGAGTCCAGTGATGTAACCATTATGCCATCTGCTGGTCCCAGTAAAATTTTTTTAAAGAGAAGAAAACTGAGAATGTGGCCTCTTTCTTTAATTATTTACTCATTCAACAAGTATTTCTTGAGTACCTACCCTGCTCTAGGTGCTGGGAATATATCAGTGAAGAAAATAGAAATAGACTCTGCCCTCATGGAGTTTATATTCTAGATATTTGTAGACAGATTATAAATAAATAAACAAACAGAATAAAGCATTTCAGATGAAGACAAGAGTTGACCAGAAAAGCAAAATAAGGATGAGTGGTGGAATGGATAAGTGAGTTGTTATTTGTTGTAGAAGGTTGGAAATGGTCTTAGTGATAGGTGACATTTGGGAGGAGGCATATGAGTCAATGAGGATAGCTGCCTGATTGAAGGTTATATTGATACTGTGGGAAAAGCATGATGGCAGAACACTAGCAAGTGCAAAGGCCCTTGCACTCGGTCAGGGGTCAGAGTATGTTTGGTGTGTCTGAGGAACAAGAAGCCAGTCCAGGGTGGGAATGGGAGGGAGAAGAGATCATGGACCATGTTGAGAAAGACATTAGCTTTTCTTCTAAGTGACATGAAAAGTCACTGGAGAATTTTGAACAATGACATGACACGACTTATTAATGTATTTCCTGAAAAATAGATGATGTGATTGGTCATTTCAAGTTAGAAAGTAGCATGGTATTTGCCATATACTCCACGTAGCACACACAAACACTGCAGTTAATGTCCCCTGAGAGCATTACTTGAAAAGAGAATGTGGCCTGGGGGAGTTTTCAGAGAAGTCTGACAGGGGAACCATGTAGGATTCTTGAGAACGGTTTGGAAATCTCATCCTAGGCAGACAGAATGTACTGTTTTACATGGTTTACTGTGTGGTCATGTCATTCAGAGAAAAGCCTTAGAATATTGATGGCAAAATTATTCCGGAAAGACTATTTTTATTTGTTCATTTCATTCTTAGCAAGGGGAACAAGGTCTATGGGACTTAGCTAAGGCCTGTTCCCTCTCCCCACCAAAACAAAACAACACACACACACACACACACACACACACATGACAAAAAACAAAACCAGGACTTCACTTTGTCAAGAAGGCTCAGAATGATGGGCGGGGTGGGGGGAAGGAGGAGCAAAAAAACACACACACACACACACACACACACACATGACAAAAAACAAAACCAGGACTTCACTTTGTCAAGAAGGCTCAGAATGATGGGCGGGGTGGGGGGAAGGAGGAGGATAGGGAATGATAATTTCAAATATAGCTTTTAGACACTGTGGGCTAAAGCAAATTCAGTATGTTAGGCTAAGTTTCCCAGAAGCAAATCTACGGACAGAAGTTACTTGAATGTGATTTATTAGGAGGGTTTCTAAGACAAATTCATAGGGGATCAGGGAGTAGGACTGGGAAGGGGAGGAGCCAAGCTAGGAAAGGTACAGTATTAAGCAAAGTCCAAAGGGAAACTGTAGACACAAGCACACCTCCACTCTGTCCCCATCAGGGGCAAGGTTGCGGCACTCTTTATACGTCCCACCTGTCACTCATAGGTAAAGGAAGTGGAGAAATGTTAAATGCTGAGGCACATAGATCACACAACAGGCTTCACCCAAAATCTCTGAGGGAAAAGATCCAGGAAATGAGGACATTGTTTGACAGTCAAAAGGATCTTTGAAAACTATGAATGAAAGTGGATCTAACTTTTTTCTTCGTCCTGTTCCAAACCATCAGAATTCCACAGGAAAATAAGCCTTTACTTTAAATGTAAACTTTGATGTTTGAAAAGTAAAAACAAGCTACTTCCCTAGCTAGAAAAGACAGCTTCTAAACCACTTAGAAGAGCCATCCTTTCAAAGGTATGGACAGTACATAATACTTAGTTTCTGATACCCAATTTCCAAGAGTAAGGCTGTTTCTACTGGTCCTGTTTGTTCTCAGAATCCCTGACTGATATTTCTCAGTCAGGCACATTGTGCTCAAGGGCCTAACATCCTCTCAGAAATGCTTTGTTTGGTCAGCATAATGTTTTTATAGACTGGAGTTGCAGTGTATGTTTTTGTATGAGATGTATTTTGCCCACCAAGAATGTGTCAGAAAATTACCATGCCTATATTATGGATAAAAGGCTGAGAATCAATGATTTAAAAAAAAAAATAACATACACAGGGAATGGCAAGTATGACAACATAAAATATCACAACAGATACAGAAATTTCACATCCTATGGATAGTTTCCTTAGTAAATACAATATGCCAAAAGCCATTGTCTTAGTCCATTATTGTGTTGCTAATGCAAATATATGAGACAGAGTGATTTATGAAGAATAGCTTCTTTGACTCATAATTTTGGCGACTGGAAAGTCCAGGCTGACAATAAGATGGCTAAAAGAAGCAGGTAAAGGTAGAGCTATGGGGAAGTTTTCTCTTAAAACAACCTGCTCTTGAGAAAACTCTCCTCGTGAAAACTAGAATTCAGTTTCTGGTGAGACAACATTAATTCATTTGTTTGTTTGTTTTACTGTCCATGTACTTATTTATTAGGAGAAGCTATTCATTAGCCCATGTATTCATGTTTCATAGTTCAAGAACATGGAACCAAGGCCGGCCCACCAGGGCCCGGCTGCGGGCCCCTGCCACCCCCGGGACCGCGCCAAGTGAGGCGGCGGCGGGAGTATAAGCAACAGAAAGAATCTTTAGCTGTCCTAAACCAGTTGAGAAATATATTATATAGAAGGACTTTCTCTACCTATGGACAGTGAGAAGATGATGGTTGCCAGCCCTGCATTGCCTCAGGGAAGAACAGGAACTACTCTACCGTTCTTGAGGAAGCCAGATACCCGAGGATAACTCACGCTGCAGAGCCCCACAACACCATTCCTGCTAATCACAGATAGCTGCTGTGCCGCATCAACTGATAATCATC
>NW_006205727.1:3975367-3978912 GCF_000334495.1 Tupaia belangeri chinensis
TAACATGGAACCAATTCAATGACATTTACATTCCAAAATCACGAGCCTCTTTCATCCCCTCAAAATCTTTCATGGAATTATACTTCCTATAGAAATCTGCATATTCCTTCTTTCTCAGTGTAGCCACAGCAAACTTATAGAAAGCTATACCATTTAGGGATACAACAAATGCTCCAACAATAAGAACTCACAGATGCCTGGCCAGAAGCCGCACGCCTGAGGTTTCAACAAAGCACTGCATGGCAGTTACTGCCCCTCGAAACCAACATCCTTCCTGGCCCAAGAAGAAATTCTGAACTGGCTGCTCAGAAGATACCATGAATCTAAGAAGATTGATGGCCACATATTTTATAGCCTGTACCTGAAGGTGAAGGGGAATGTGTTCAAAAACAAGCCGATTCTCATGGAGCACATCCATGAGCTGAAGGCAGACCAGACTAAGACCAAGGAAGCATGCAAGTGCTTCCAGGCCAAGAAGGAGGAAATCATCAAGATTGTCCAAGGAGGAAGAAGCTAAAAATTTGCCCTCTCTTATCTGTACATAGTGGCATTGACAAATACACAGATAATTGTTTAAATAAACAAGCCTTTATCTGCTTAAAAAAGAGAGAGAGAGAGAACAGAAATTATGATTTATTGGGGCTGGCAGGTGGCATGGTGGTAAAGGAGCTAGACTCCTAACATGGTCGACCACAGTTTGAGTCTTGGACCCGGTGGCTTGCTTTCTCATTTTTCCTCTCTCTCTCTCTTTCTCTCTGTCTCTCTCTGGTGAGCACACAAGCCCTGTAGCAAAACTAAAAAATAATAATGATTACAAACAAAATTAAGTAAATAATTCTTTTTAAAAAAGAAATTATGATTTATTTTGTCTGAAGTAGGGCCCTAGCAAAATTATTTTATAAAGCTGTTCTATAATAAATTAATATAATTCATAACTTACTACCATTTTGGAACTAGTTATGGAAGAACCATGCTGTGGCTGAACAGGGATCTACCAATTAATATTTTCTGATGTGTATAGTCAAGTAATATTTCTAGTTTTTATTTGTGGTATGGAGCTAGGCTAAGTGGGAGCATGAATATGGAAAACGGACTAGGTATAGTTGGAGGAAGCATTAATGCAGACTGTTCAAGATCTGATGTAGAAAACAGGGCCAGCAGGTGACATGGTGGTTGGGGCACTGGACTCCCACATGGTTAACTGCGGTTCGACTCCCAGGCCTAATGGCTTGCTCCCTCACTTTCCCTCTCTCTCTCTCTCTCTGGTGGATGTATGCCCTATAGCAAATTAAAGTAATAATAATAATAACAATAATAATAAAGAAAATTAAATAAATAATTATTAAACAAAAAAGAAAAAGAGAAGAGTTGACGAAACAGCTAGAAGGACAACTGAAGCAGTAAATGAAGAAAACTGGACTGTGAATTGAGATGAAGGGAATCAGACACTCTATGGTTCATATGCAGTATATTAGTGTATTTGTTATATGTTGCTCAACAGAAATACTTGAGGTGGAGTGATTTATAGCAAATAGAAGTACACCTGATTTGATATTCTGGTGGCTGAGCTTGTCCAGAGGCATATGTCTGCTATATTGCAACTGACCTGACATGGCAGGGCCGCGGGCACATTGAGAGAGAGAGAGAGAGAGAGAGAGAGAGAGAGAGAGGAAATAGACTATTCCACTTACTCTGTTTGTCTCTTCCACATTCCTAGCTGATGGGTTGCTATGTCCACACAAGGAGGTTCCTAGTTCACATCTGGAGACCTTTCTGAGCATGTGGGGCATGCAGATACTCATGATCTGAACTAGGGGGTAGATCAGTGTTGAGACTGTTGGAAGTGCTAGCTCTCTCTCTCCAAGAAATAAATAAACTTAAAAAAAATTGCAAAGAGGTCAGCAGGTGGCATGGTGGTTAAGGCATTGGGTCTCACATGGCCAATTCCACTTTTGAGTCTCAGATCCAGTGGCTTAAAAAACACACCAGCGTGTGTGCGTGCATACCCAAAATCCCAAAAGGAGAATGGAGGAGAAGGGATTGCGGCATGGCCATCTCCTCTGGGGGCTAATTTCTCACTTTACCTCTCTCTGTCTCTGTCTGGCAAGTGCATTTGCCCTATGGTAAAAACCTTTAAAAATTACAAAGGACAGAATCAGCTGATGAGGAAAATTTTACTGTGGGTGTGTTGATTCTATATCAATGCTCTAGTTTTTAGATCTATAAAGAAGTAATTTTTTTCTTAAGCTGTATTTAGTCTACAATAATTCATTCTGCTTTTGTAAACTGTAATTAAGCATATTCTACTTACTGAACTCTACCTATACCTAAAATTAACAGCCATCACTGAGTCTCTTTGCTTTTCATGGCAATACAGTGATTTGCAAAGGGTAGCATGAATTTCTTCCTTTCCCAGTAGATAATTGGACAAATTTGATTATACAGCCACAGCCTTACTTGGTATTTCATATTTGAGAGTGATGGTCATTTAACAGGTGTGTCAAACTCTAAGAAACAAAGACTGATTTTACCTATGCCAATGCCTATAAAATCCTCCCAGAAAACTGGCCTAGGAGCAACCATGTAAGATTGTAATCTACAGCCTAGTATCAAAACTGTCCTGTGGAGTTCCAACGTTACAGGTGATAAGAAAGGGCAATTTCTAGGAGGCCAGGAGCCTAAACAGGATTGGTGAAACCCAATAGAGAAAAATGCATCCAAATTTATAGATAGTACAGGAGAAATACGGTGGAGTTTCTTAGGCTTGCTTTTCTAATCTTGAGCTAGCAAGTAATGGAAACTTTAAAAGTGCAATTATAGTGTCAGCATGTGACGCAAAGGTTAAGGTGGCTGGATCCCACATGGCCGGCTGCATAGTTCTGAGTCCCAGACCTGGCATCTTGAAAATCACATTGGGCCCATGTGCCCATGTACCAAGAATCCCGAGAGGAGAGTAAAGGAGAAGAGATTACAGTGTGGCCATCCCCTCCAGGGGCTGATTTCTCACTATTTTCCTTCTCTCTCTGGTGAGTGCACACACCCTATAGTGAAAAAAAAAAAAAAAAAAAAAAAAAGGTGCAATTCTGTGGCTCCAGTATCTGTTTAATACTGCATACTCTAGATTTGCAAAGCAAAATCAGGACGTCTGTATGATTAATTAACACTCTTGCTGCATCTGTTCAGTGAAAACAGGTCAAATCCAATGAGACTAACCTTTTTTAATGACCAAGAATGATCTTTAAGATTGTTATGGACACAAAGGCAGAAGTCACTAGGAAAATTGGAAAGACTTTGACAAAAGAACACTAGTGGGTATACATTCAGTGGAATATTAAGTGACTTTTCTGGGTTATCTGATTCTATATGAATTTTGTCTTTTTTGCTCCTTTGAGCTATTGTATAACCCTATAAATTGTAGAATACTATTTGAGTTGGAAATAATTGTCCAGAGATACAAATGAATTCTGCATGGTTGAGATGTTGTTGATTTTCCGCTGTGGACAAGGCCAGTTTTGCACCTACCAGAACATTTTTTTGGCATTCCT
>NW_006205727.1:3979183-3979759 GCF_000334495.1 Tupaia belangeri chinensis
CTTTCCCCCCCCCCCCCCATTTAATTGATTTGCTAATGAACTTAATTAGTCTAAATGTATCAAATAGCTAGCATAGTTGATATATACCTATACATGAACCCAAGTCTGACTTTAGGTATAAACCTCAGTGAGTAGAATGAACATATTATAAAGTAGTACCCAGCTGGGGCTATATAGCTTACTGCAGTCATCAAATATGCATTTTTAAAAAAATTTCAATATGAATAGTTTTACTGTTTTATTTTTTTCTCCTACAACTTTTTTTTTTAAATTACTTAACATTCATTCCCTGAGCATCATCACAACATACTAAATGTGGTTTCCCATCTAGAATAATCATGCATGTTATCATCAATAATATTCCATTTCTACTTTCATACATATGTATATATGTTTTTTTAGCCCATGTTTGACCCTCTGCCCTTTCTCACTCTCTTATTACACTATCTCTGCTATATACAGTTGTCTTCCATTCCTTTTCCCCCAACATTTTGTTGATCACACAATTTCATAAGTAATCTAACTACTTTCAATAGCAAGTTCAGCTGGTAATTTCAAGAAGAGCAGTTTTGAACT
>NW_006205727.1:3980432-3993603 GCF_000334495.1 Tupaia belangeri chinensis
GGGCCATTTTCTCAGTCTTCGTGGTGGATTTTTCTAGGCTAGCAATTTTGTCTTCTATGTCTGAGATTCTATTTTCTGTATGATCTAGTCTGCTGTTAATACTTTCAAGAGGGATTTTGACTCCCTGTATTATAGCTTTCATCTCTAACAGTTCCATCTGATTCTTTTGTAAAGTGTGAAATTCCTCTTTTAGATCTTGCATCAATTTCCTCACCTCCTGGAACTCAACAACTTCTTTCTCCTTCCTCTTCAGCAGTTCATTGTCTCTCTTCTCTTCCATCTCTGTTAGTTTTGCCATTATGAATGTTCTGAATTCTTTATTCGACATTTCCATGAATTCCTGTGAACTGTGTGTGGATGAAGACGAGTTATCCTTTTCCCTTGGAGGAGAGGTATTTTCCTGCTTTCTCATATTTCTTGTGGTCCTGCAGCGATTTCTGGTCATCTGGTTGATGGTCAGTTTCTTCCCAAACTTGGAAGTTCAATCGTCATGGACACCGTATCCAGCAGAGCACAGCCAGCACAGCGGCAGGTTCTCCCCAGCTACCATGCGGAAGGAACTGAGCGCCACAGGTGATCCAGCAGAGCACAGCCAGCACAGCGGCAGGTTCTCCCCAGCTACCATGCGGAAGGAACTGAGCGCCACAGGTGGAGAGAGAATCTCTCGGAATCCTGATTTCTTATATATGTGTCTATTCTTTGAATGCTCCTTGGAACCATTTTTAAAAACATCTTACTTGTGCTCATTAATATGAGCTAAAGAAAATTGTTGGCACATGATTACTTTATATGAGAGTCACAGTTTTACATTTGTAACAGATATGTTTACACATGAGTTTTTTTCAAGGCTTTAGTATATTTGTGTTCTCTTTACATATGAGGAGTAATATTAAAGATCTAGCTTTATTTTCTTCCAAAACTAGGCTTCATGAAGAACCTTTACTTTCCCCATTGATTTAAAAGGCTACATTTCTGGCATTATTTGGACCACTTAAGTGTTCTCTGTTATGATCTATTTATGTATTTCCACACTAACATAAATCCATTTTAAGTGCTATAGTTTTATAATGCATTTTGATAACTTGGCAGGCTTTTTTGATATTGTACTGACCCTATTGATATATGGATTGCCCCACCAAATTAGATTAGTCTACAGTTTAAAGTAAAGATTTTTAAAAATTGATATACAAAAATTGGCCCTATTATTTGGGGCTCATCCACTCTTTTCAGACTCTCCTACGAAGTTAGAAATCAATTGTGAATCTAGATGGTAAATAAATAGTGCCCAAATCAAAACGTTATCACTAAGCCTATTGTTTATTACATAGGGGAGGGGGAGAAAAACCCTAGCCTGACAACTATGTATAAAATAGGGCAAACTAGGACAGCATTAGCAGACACTCATGCAGCAACAGAAGAAAGAAGTCAGGGCTATCAAAAGCACAAAATATGCTTATATTCTCAATATCCTTTTTTTTTTTTTTTGGGAGATTTTCGCTATAGGGCGCGTGCGCTCGCCAGACAGAGACATAGAGACAGAAAGTGAGAAATCACCCCCCAGGGGGGATGGTCATGCCGCAATCCCTTCTCCTCCATTCTCCTCTCAGGATCTTGGGCATGCACGCACACGCACCTGGCGTGAGTTTTAAGCCACTGGGTCCGGGACGCGAACCGCGGTCGACTACGTGGGAGTCCAGCGACATAGCCATTACGCTAACTGCTGGTTCCCCAATATCCTTTTCAATGTATAAACTTTTACTACTACTTGGGTTTGAAAGTGTTAATTACTCACACCTTTTGTCCTTGGGCTTTTGATCAATTAAGAAGTAGACACAGGAGGCATGTAAGGACTAAAAATATCAGCCTTATTTTATTCTTCATTTATCTAGATTAGCGTGCGTGTCTTGGACCCGTGTGCCCCAAGTGTCTTCCTTGAGCTCCAGGTGTACCATGTGACCCCATAGAAAAGACTGTCATCACTTGGGCAGCCAGCGAGAATCAAGGGGCCCTCACATGTCACACCATGGAAGACTCAAGCTACTCCTGTTCTAATCCTGTCCATAAGAAAAATTTGAGTATCAGACCCTGGCCATCTTGCTGGTTTGATACAACTTTTCCTAAGATCATGGGGAAGAGCTAGTGATGGTTAAGGAAGAAGCAAGTCTGCAGTGGCTTGCCCTCAAACAGTACCTGGAGAAATGGAAATGTCGAAAGAATTTCCTGTTTTATGGGTGGCTGCAATGTGGGTAGAGAAAGACTAAAGTCCCTCCCATAACATAGGGCAGAAATTGATACTAATCTAAAGAGAGCTTGAGCTAAAAAAAAGAAAGCCATATATTCAACTTAGATAATAAGAATGGAAAAATCTATTTCAGAGCAGAAAGATTTCTATCAGAACTTTTTGTATTTCTTAAGTTTGGGCATTTAAATGTAAATTCCCATGATGGAGAATGCTTAGGAATGTATACACAACTTTCTCCAGGAGTCCTGAACAGTGATAGTATACCCAGCAACCCTTTTTTTTTTTTTCTTTTTAGAGATTTTGCTATAAGGCATGTGCACCAGCCAGAGAGAAAGAAAGCAAGAAATCACTTCCTAGAGAGGATGACCATGCCACAATCCCTTCTTCTCTTGGGATTTTGGACATACACGCACATGCGCAAAGCATGAGTTTCAAGCTACCAGGTGTGAGACTTGAACCTCAGTCAACTACATGGGAACCCAGCGCCTTAACCAGTATGCCACCTGCTGGCTCCACTGCCCTTTTTTAGCACTGCATCCCCAAAGAAAGAACATGAGATTTGTAAATACTTCTAGTTCACATTTTTAATGTTTAAAAACTATGTTAACAGAGCAGTTATAGAACAGAACTTCTTACATTTCTTTATTTACACCACACCCTGAAAAAAACCCAACTCTATTTGATTAACCATGAATAGCAAAGTTTTGTGACTTGTGACTCATTTGAATCACCCATCTGAAATTCATTTACAAGGTTTTTTACATTAATTAAACAGTGGTGTGCTACATGTACTGGACTCAGATGAAGTCTAAAACACACTAAACTCTGGAGAGTGGGTTATGTACCGATGATCGAGATTCAAGTGTTTAGGGGGAAAATTATGTAAGACAGTCTATGTTGGCGTCAACATTAAAAGAAAAGGCAAACATGCAAGAGTTTCAAAGAAAAAATAATGGTTCTTTGTTTTCTTTCAAATTTGTGCTCATAGTTACTATTTCAGTTACCCCCTGCCCCCGAAGATCCCAAACTTTGGGAAATGCAGCAATTCAACTTAAAAAAATTCTCTTCCCCAACCTCCATTTTCATAAATACTGTAGTGGTATCAACGTTCTTCTTCTTTTTTTTTAAAGGCTTTTGCTATAGGGCGTGTGCGCTCGCCAGAAAGACAGAGAGAGAGAAAGCAAAAAAATCACCCCCCCAAGGGGGATGGCTATGCCACAATCCCTTCTCCTCCATCCTCCTCTTGGGATCTTGGGCACGCACGCACATGCGCCCGGTGTGTTTAAGCCTGGGACTCGAACCGTGGTCAACTACATGGGAGTCCAGCGATATAACCATTACGCCAACTGCTGGTCCCTGTAGTGGTAACAATGTTAATAGTGAAAGAGCATTATGAAGAAATAATTTGTCATTTGGGGTATATCTGTTTCTATATGACAATAATTTGGGTCTTAATATTCCTTATTTGTAGCTCAGACAACTATCTTTTAAATAATTGATTTTAATACCAGCATAAAAAAATCAATGCAACTATTTCTCAGACATTTCTTTTTCTGAACAAGTAAAGTTTTAGGTCCCAAATTTATATTGAGAGAACTATGTTACCTAGGAAAGAATGTACTTTTTTCTAATTCCCAAACAAAACCACTAATACCTATGAAAACATTTATTCTTTATATGCAGATACTAGTCTATTTCAGTGTGGATCAACAACTGCAAAAATATACAGCCTCCTATTTATTTACAATATATATACATACAATGAAGTATTTCCTACAGTAAGCCTCAGCTGCATAGATTCTTCCCTTAAAAATCACAGATTTGATCCTGTATACAGATTGGCCCAGTTTCATAGCCCTTCCTCAGAGAGAATTCTAAAGAAGGACAATGTCTACATCGTGTGAATTTTATGTTTTTAAAGAACTTTCCCATTTAGATTCAGCAATATTTTTCAGTTGTCAGCCACCCCACCCCTAATTTGTACCTGAAAGCCTTATATCACTATAAAATCATTCATTGTAGTTTACAGAAAGTATGTTCTGCTGCTTTAGGATTCTCAGCTCTGCCGTCTTTAAGAAACACCATTTATTAGTACTGCAGAATGATGTAAAGTCTGTATTTTCTTTATTTTGTATGTTCTTTCTTGTGAATCTGAATGGGGGAATTATATTCTTAAAGCTTACACCCTTTCTAAGTTTCAAGCCATTTAAATTGATAAACTGAGGAAGACTATTAGGCTTTGCTGTAAGGTATAAAATTAAATATCTGATCTATCCTCGACTTCCAATCCATTCCAACTAAATGTGTCACCCAGTGTTATTCCCCACTGAAATGGGAGTGAGCTCTGCATTCTTTTCAGAGTGGCCTTTAACTCCTTAAGTAATGCAGACCTTTTAGTAAAGAATTCACTTTAAAAGGAGGACAGTATTGATCATTTCATGATGAACACAAACACTTTGGAGAACCTCCTCCCGACACCAACTCAGTATGTTCTCTAATGTTGCATTCACAAAGGGTATTTTCTTTGTAATTCCCCCCCCCCAAAAAAAAAGCCTTTCATTTCTTCACGACCTTAAAAAAATGCAATATTATTGTGCTTAGCCCCCAATGATCCCAGAGGGCAGGCAGCCTTTGCTTTCAAATGGGCACCTACACTGGTAATTTCTAGCAAGAGAGGGGCAACCTCGTGGCAGCACAGGGTTCCCTCACTTCCTTGCCATCACAGAGATCCTGCTACAAGGATCCTTTCCTTCCATCTTTAAGCCCTGCTTCCCATTTCTTACCTCATGAGCCTAGGGACCATCTTCTGAGATGGGACTAATAGAGAGAAAAAAGGACACACTAACTGGCTTCAAATGGTTCTCAAACTTGATGTGTATCAAAATCACCCTGAGGGCTTGCTAGAACAGATTGCTGGGCCTTGGCCCTGAGAGCATCTGACTTCACTGGGCCTGGGGTGGGGCTGAGAATCTGCATTTCAGCAAGTTTGCAGATGCTGCTGCTGGTGGTCATGGTCTGGGGACCATACTTTGAGAACCACTGGCTTAGAGGCTTGAGCCCAGCTCTAGAAAGAAGTCAGCTCTGGGGTGTCTGCAGTGTCTAATGAAATACTGAGGAACTTTACCACAGTCCTTTGTCCAACCCAAGCCCCATTACCATCATCCAGGTATGCCTTTCTTCTCAACAGGGCTTGCAAATGTGTGTTTAAAAAAGAAAATGTGGGTAGAGGATTTTTTTTTTACTCTCCATCTGAATACTGGGCATTTAAACCATAAATACTATCACGGAAACAACTGAAAGTGCTGTGTGCTGACCTCAACACTTGCCTGTGAGAGGAGCCAGGAGCACAACATCCTTTTCTGTAGTGGGCAGGGAAGGAGATAAACTCTAGAAGCAAAGTTCATACAAAGAGAAGCAGGCAGGCCACTTCGGAGGCCTCCAGAGAAAAGAAAAGATACCAGCAGAGGAATGTCCCTAGAAGTTTATAATCCACAAGAGTTGCTCTCACTCCACTTTATCTTCCTCCTCTCACCACTCTGTTGGCCCTGAACTTATTCTTCCTGGTCTTTGCTGGAAACCCTGCTTTAGGCCACTTGGCCACGTCTAGCTGGGAATGACCTTACCCCCACTGTCCAGCAGCTGATATGTGGCTGGGATGGACAGTCCAGCTTCCGTTAATGTCAGGCAAAGATATATTCTTGGCAACTCTAAACAACACCCCTTAGAAACAATATAATATGTGGTGGTTAGGTTCTTTAGCGATCTTATTACATTCTATATAGCTAAACTATGGGTTTAACCATCTTGTCTAGCTAGTTGGAGGGCCAAACCACCATGTATAATCTGATTTCTACAGGAAAATATATTCCAGGTTGCAAGCAACTAACATACAGTGTTTTGGAATATGATCTCCTCATAAATATATGTGGGCTGCCTGGGCCTAAAAAAGTTAGATTTCCTTCCTGCATATGTTTCACTATCCACCACTTCCAATAAGTGGCATTAAGTAAATTAAGGATTTATAATATTCTGTGTTAAGATAACTAGAGAATGGCTCTAAATCCAAAGTATGACACTGGCACTGCTCACTAGTGTCAAGTGCCTATCTACCAAAGAAAAACGTGCTACTCCCCATGGCTAAAGTATAGTATTCTTTAGTCTACTAATTTAGCAGAAAAACTTTTATAGCACTTGACTGTGCTGTTTAAATTCTACCTAACATCTGTGATACATGTATTTTTTGGCTATCAGTTCACTACTCTGAACAAGAGTAAGAGCAGTACACTTTACAGCTAACCCCACATAAATGGTAAAATTGATCAGTGATATTTGACAAGTTACAGTAGGATCTATTCTATTCAGTCAACAACACACTTGGGTAAACATACAAAGAAGGTTTTAAAAACATGTGGTTATCACAGACATCAACAACAATGTACCCCTCTAAATAAATATATTTTAAATAACAATTTAAAAATCCTTGTACTGACACGTAAAATCCAGAGATCCAAAAAAAATCACTACACATCCCAGAGTTAATGACAGTTTTGTAAGTTGACTTTGCATGTAATGAATTGTTATAAAGAAATGAGGAAAATAGAAAGTGGCATAATGTAGCTTGCAAAGTAAATTATGTATTTTTTAAATGTGTCATTCCACAACCTGGTTATTATCTCTTTACTTGGTACTCTAGACTGGTCCCTAAAGGCCAACTGAATCTTGTTTTGCTGTTTCCATCATTGTGTATATAATACGGAAAATACTTCTAAAAAAGACAGAAATGGCTGTGGTTTTCGCTAGGTTAGATATTCATACCTGACCTAGATATGAATATCTAAATATGAACTCTGATGTAATGTGAATGTAATTCTGTAGCATTATATTAAAAACTGTGATGCAATCCTGAGAATAACCTTTCCTTTTCCCCCCAAGATAATTGTGACAGGTGCTTCAATGCCAGCCTTATTTACAAGATATTAGGCTGTAATGGGAGGGACCAGTCCATTTTCCTCTCAGCAAGAGTGAAGTCCTTTGGGGATTTCAGTCAGGAAGGAATAGAACCCAGAGTGCCTGGAAACTCTGCCAGTAGACTGCAGTTTGATTCTACTTATCTCCAGATAAGAAATCTGTGCTTGGTGAACTTATGTTTTTGGAAAATTCACCAGAATATAGATGAAACACAAGTTCTGTTTCAAGAGCACACATAGTTCTTACTCTATGTATGACATGGACAGTCCAATTACAGGCAATAACCCAGCTTAGGGAAACGCCAATTCTGGATTTCCCTTCTATTCTCCATTTCTTTCCCAGTTACTATATCCCAAATTGTCTTCTTTTTTGATATGTCCAGTTTCCTTCTGCTCCCATTAGGTGAGAGACTACGATAGGAGTGTGAAGCAACTCTGCCCTCCTTCATGGATCACATAACCTTCTGCTTGCTTAGGGAAGAGAAGAGGCAACAGCACAGATACTGAGACCCTCTTATCTTCCCTAGAGGAAGGTCCACAGTGATTTTACCAGAAGTTCTCCACAAAGACTCTCTCTGTGGATTTCAAGACTATGAGTGGAAAGTTAATGGAGAAGAAATGAGGCTTATTTAAGGTACAAAAATCATGTACTTGTAATAACCTAAATTTATAAATATAAAACAAGTCTTTTAAAGACTTCCCTAAAGTACCCAATATAAAATAGGAATTACTTATCCTAGATCACCCTTAGTCAGGTACACATTATTGTCTGTGAAAAAAGCTGGTGGGTATGAGTAAAAACTTCTGGGATTATAATTTAATAGAACGTCCTCCCTGCCCTCCTTCAGCAATACAGGTAGAGGGCTGAAGGCTATTTGCATCAGGGGAACATTTTCTTAGGCATTTTGAACAACCTTTTTGTAGGTGCCATGGGTCCCCAGTAGAAGTCGACTCAGACTAAAGTAACTTTGACACATGCCAAGAGGGACATAAAACTCCATTTGCTAGAGTACCCAAATGTGTGGTTTGATGTGTTTTCTAAGGTGAGAATCCACCCCACCCACTTTCCAGCTAAGAACACTCACCAGAGAATGTCTCTGCACAGCAGCAGGATGTGGTGCCAGCTAGACCACTGGACTGCCAGGTGATCAGAGCTGCCGCAAATATTGGGCATGCTCTGATCAAGCAATGGCAAGTGCCCTCTGACTTTCAGATGATTATCCCTGTGTGCTATGTTAACCAAAATAGGCAAATTATTTACGAAATTTTTTTTCTGTAAAGCAAAATAAATATATACAATTCAAGGTTTTTTTTTTTTCTTCTAAAAAGGTATAGATAATGTGAGCCGAACATCAGTAGGAAAATTATTTCAGAATCTGGGTATATAATAAATAGACATGACTGATGATGTTTTCAAAGTTCTAAGAGACTGTGAAGCCACAATAAATAGAATGAAAAAAGATTTTGAAAAGTACTGAGAAATATGATTGCATGAAATTAAAAAAAAAAAAAAAACTACAATCCCTAAATTGATGCCAAATCTTGGAGGGACATGAACCATTATAGAAACACGTCTCTGTTTTGCAGCCAAAGTGTTATTTTTTAAGTATCTTGTAAATTCCTGTTTGCTTCTGTAAACTTGCAAAAAAAATGATGAAGGGTTGCTGATGTGTGGTGACTTGATTGAGCAGCAGACCGGAATGTTTCCTTCTCTTGGCTGGTCTCAGTGGCCTTCATCACTGCCCGATGAGCAGGCCCAATCATAGATGACCAGGGGAATGCTGACCAAGGAGAACAACACTCCCAGGCCCAAAAAAAGGGCAGCCTGCAGCAACAGAAAAGGATGGGTTATTTTCAGTGCAGCAAATATTTCCCACACACACCTGAGAAAGAGACACAAATGTTTTTCCTCTCCCTTTGTAGTCTCTTGTATTTGGAGCTTCTTACAACCATTGCTGAACTGGAAAGTTTTTCTAAAATTGTGTGACTCTGACTGAGAATAGGAAAACAAGTTAAGCAGAGCCCTCCTCTACATCCTGTTCTTTGACTTCGCGGTCATCTCAGGTGTATCTGTTCTACAAATGACCGGCTATCCTTAAAGTTTATCTCACACTAAGATTACAACTTTAGCAAAATGACCTTGGAACATATCCAGGTCACTTTGTTATTTATCTACCAATCTAGGTTATTGCTGGCAGGTGAACATTTCTGTTTAAAAAAGTGGAGAAAAAAATACATGCAAAATCAAAGTAGAATTGATCAAGTGAAAAAAAAATAAGTGTCAAAAATTAAGTTACTTGATGGGTTGATGAAAGCCATAGATGGACAAAATAATGAATTCAGAATCTGAAGAACACAAGATTATAAACTGTGGCCTTCAGAATGTCCAGTGAGAGCTTTGCAGGCTGAGGAATCCTGAGAACCAAGAAAGCTGGACTGGAAACTAGAGGGGAAGATCACGCAAAAGGAAGGAGATGAAGCAAAGGGTGGCTGAGGTGGCCACACATGAGCATAGCACCACTGGCCTCGTCTAACTCAGTTCTGTTTACATGGACAGAGCCATTGCCTACTGCCCTTTGGTATATCCCACTACCAGTTTTATTATGGAAGCAGGGTTGGAGAGGCCCAGAGAAGTCATGGACAACAGGTCTCCACCATTTTCAGATTTAATCTAAGTATATTTTATTGCTGTGCCAGAGTGACTGCTACATCTCCTCTGTCTTCATGAAGGCTATATGGGTAAGGCTTAGAAGGATTTGGGATTTATGACTTCAGGAGTAATGCTGCTGGGGAGCTAGATGCTCTACCAGATCAATACTGCCTGTCCTAGATGCACAGGGATAATTGCTCCTGACTGTTCCTCTCATCTGGGTCCATTGACTCAGGTAACACGTGTGATTGCAGTGCTTACACTATCTGGGAGGACAACTGAGGAAGCCTTCTTCAAGGCCAAGCAAAATGATGCTCCAGAAAGGACTCATATAGCAGCCACTTCACCCCTGCTTCCCTCACTGCCTCCAAGTGCACCACTTTCAAGATGCCCTTGAACTTCACCAGACCTGGAAACAAGAATCCCAATATAGAAAGGTAGTTTTTGAATCCAGGTCTGTTGCTTCAAAGCATTTCTGTCAAATCATAGAAAGACTCTGTAAGCTAACTCACATTTTAATTAAGGAATCACATATTCCTGGTCTGTAGAAAGGAGTTACATGACTTGAAATTGTATAGAAACAGTGGACTGCATAAAATCATTGAGCCTCTCCCCATTTCATTTATTGTTAAAGACAAGGCATCACCCTATTGAGATAAAGGAGGATACATATCCATTCTCCCAGCTAGCCATGTCCTAGATCGGAACAAAAGCTAAGTCATTATAAAAGTAAGACTGAAAAATGTATTTTGAGAAAATGGAGGAGATTCTAATAGGATATTTTAAATCTCCCAAATGGAAAAATTACAATGCCTCCCTTCAAGGCAGTTGTAAGTAGAAAAATAAGACTATTTGTTTGGTAAATTAGAAAAAATAGAAAACTAATTCAAAAATAATAAAAAAGCAGCTGGCAGGAGACATACCCAAATTCTTTGAGTTCCTTTATCTTCATCCTGGTTTGTGATTTTTAAATAAAGAGATGAAGGAAGAATGAAAATAAGCATATTAGCAGATGTAACTCCTGTAAAATGAAGGGAGGAAAAGGAAAGTTTAGGATTGTTATTATCAAATTTTACTTTAAACATTAGCTATTGTAGAATGATAATTGCAAAGGCATAGAGCCATACCTACGACTCCAAAAATATCCTTCATGGAGGGTATGAAGATCACCAACAAGTTGATGATAACCAAGAGTATGAAGGTAACCAAGATGTGACGACATAAATTAAACTTTGTTTTCTTAGCCAGTTCAAATAAAGATGAACGAACCTGTAGAAAAAGAAAATGATTCTGTAAGGGCCCACAGCATGCCAACCTTCACATTTCACAGCAGAATAACTGATTTATTGGAGCACAGAATTCATGAAATGTTTTGTAATGCCTAGTGTATTTATAGATGGTTGAAAAATTGTGGAAGGATGGGGGTTTGACTTAAGACAGAAAGTATTTTCATTTATGAATATGAGGAGACCTAGTATTCAAAATTTATTATTTTTCCCTAATTAAAAAGTTATTTATTTAATTTGATTTATTTATGATTATTTTTTAATTTGGCCAGAGAGAGAGAGAGAGAGAGAGAGAAAGAAAAGGGAGAAGGCAAGCCACCAGGTCTAGGACTTGAACTGCCATTGGCCATGTGGGAATCCAGCACCTTAACCACCATGCCACCTGCTGGCCCCCATAATTTATCATTCATAAATGAAAATACTTCACTTTTTTATAGTGTAATTTTTGTCTTTGTTTTATCTAAGATTCAAGTGTTCTCTTCTGGTCCTTGTAAATTTTCTCATCATGTATGACTAAGATGCCAGCATTCTATCTACATTTCTCTGTTAAGAGAAACAGGTTCATTAGAATTTAGATTTATTCCATCAGAGGCTACACTAACTCACTGTCCTGCTTGCAGCCCAAAGAGCCTGAAGTCTGAACTGAAGAGTAAGTCCTAGGATCCTTCCCTGATATACTTTCAATGAGCCAGGGAAGTTACCTGGTGGCAGGCTTTCTCAGTGCAATGGGTTCATGAAAGCAGAAGGAAAGGTGAGACCTCACCCCTTCTCAGATTGCACTGAAGGCTTTTACTCACTGTGAAAAATAACACCGGCACTGTGAGGATGACAGCGACAATGACAGCCAGCCGCACTGTCAAGATGAGAATGTCATCTTTACTCTGGTACTTGTGAAGCAGGTCTGACTGTACATTTTCTAAAACAAGAGAAAGGTAGGAGGGTTTTAAAAGGAGACAAAGTACATGACTGAATGACAGTTTTTCCAAACAACAAAAAATTTGTAAACTTAAAGGGCAAGGAAAGCAGTGTTTTGAAGTGTCTACTAAAACAATTTATGAACTTGTAAAGAAAAATCTCCTGCAGGAGACATGCTCCACTGTGCAAATTTAATTTCAGCTAAAAGGAACTGACATAATCACTAAAAGAAGCCACATGGAGTGGGAATGCTTAACTTACATTAAGTTAAATCTAGAAATATAAGAAATTATGATTAAAAATAAAACATAGTTGAAGAGAAATACAAAACTCTTCCTAATCTAGACTATCCCCCCCCTTTTGTGCTACTCTTCAAACTATGTCAGAGTCTCACTCTTGTGGGCTGGACTGCAGGCCTTATGTAGCTTCTTGCAAACTCTTGTAACCTCCAGTGGCCAAGCAGCAAAAGCACTAACCGAACTCTGCCACCATCAGGAGATAATACTTCTCTTCCATGCAGGTCTTCTTATAACAAAGCATTTTGTTTAAATATTACTTTGAACTTTTTCTCAATTTAGAACTTCAGGAACTGTTATTTTGAAAACAACCAAAGCTAAAATGGCAGTCAGAGAGAACATGAAAATGCCCATTCTTCTGACATGAGAACATTTCTGTTCATGTCTCCTTTCCAGGGCTTCTCACTGCACTGGCCCCAAGACTCTGGGAATGGAATTCAAATTCTAATTTGATACCCCACAAATATGTGCAATTCTTAGGTGTGGATGAAAACATTTTAACATGTACCATAGAGTTTGTTTTTGGTCTCTGAAAAAGGATCATAACGTAAAAATAGAAAACCCATTACTGTAGGTCTATCAAAAATAAAAACCACGTAACTTGATTCAAAATTATTAACCACTTAAAAGTAGCTGAGCCTTTTTCCTTAGATTAAGGAAAATAAAATGGCTAGGTATTCTACTTATATGTGAAAAAAAGATGAATTAGAAAAGAAAATTCATAGTTTGAACATGATAAGAATAAGACTGTTCAACTAACTTTAAATTCTCCCTCTTCCTCTCTTCAAACACCCCAGTCCTATAACTCAGCAGGC
>NW_006205727.1:3993634-4008233 GCF_000334495.1 Tupaia belangeri chinensis
AAAATTATTTGTATGTAAAAATTAAATGTGGTATTTATGGATTTATTAAATAATGCTATTCTCTGTTGATTGTGAAAATGATAATAACATAACTGTAGAATCAGAATAGTCTTTTGGGGCTGAATTGAAAATCTTTGGAAGTATTTAAATTTTGAGATATTTGTATTTATGAAGAAAAGTACCCCCAAAGAAATATTATTGAATAGAGAAGGTTGTTTAATATATGTATTTAGATTATGTCCCAAATTATATGGATAACGAAAAATGCTAAATAAAACTGTAGGAAATTTTGAATAGGAAAGGATGAAGAAGTAGTAAAAGCAAGTACACTATTCATATAAGGTCAGTAGGAATTACAAGTAAAATCCTGGTTTTTTTTCAGATTTCACTTTTTTTTTTTTTTTCTGAGAGATTTTTGCTATAGGGCACGTGCACTTGCTAGAAAGACAGAGAGACAGAGAGACCGAGAGCAAGAAATCACCCCCCGGGGAGATGGCCACATCGCAATCCCTTTTCCTCCATTCTTCTCTCGGGATCTTGGGCACGCACGCACACGTGCCCGGCATGAGTTTAAGCCACCGGGTCCGGGACTCGAACCTCAGTCAACTACATGGGAGTCCAGTGACATAGCCATTACACTAACTGCTGGTCCTCAGATTTCACTTTTTTAAAAAACTTTCTATGTCATTCCTTTGAATTTTTGCAAGGCCCCAACTTCCCGTGAACAATTAGGTATTTTATTTTTAATTAACACTAGGTGTCATGAGTGTAGCACTCTGTTCTTTCTCACTTCAACATCTGTGTCTCTCTTTTCTATTAATGGAATCTGACCCAATTTCCAGTGTCAATTAGGAAAACCTTCTCTGATGTAGTTTTCAGCTTTCCTCAGTAAAGGCTGCATGCTTCTAACATGCAATTTATTTTAAGAACACTATTAGTAGAAAAAAATTACAGCATATTGTTTTAGTGATTATTCCATCAATCAGTCTGCAAAAATATGTAAGCCATCACTAGCCATCACTATTTGCTGTAGGTAGGAAAACAAACCAGCAAAACCAGTGAATAGCTTTTCTGCTGTCTTTGATTTTCATATTAAAGTTTATTTTGATGTCATTTTTTTACTAATTTATTTAGAAGTTCTTATATTATGTACAAGCAGAAGTTACTTACCATAGAATGTCAAGTAGCCAAAAATGGCAGTCAAGAAGTACATCACAAACATGGCAAAAAATGAGATATTTGAAACCATCTGCATTTTTTTCTGTGAGCGACTAAGAAACAAAGATAAAGGAATTTGAGAAGTTAAAATAGCATGTTATTGCATTGGCACACCAGTGTTCCCCTGAAGAATGCTAACTTAACTTCCCTTCTATCAGGTTAGGCAGATCTAATGAGCTGAAACTATCCCTGGGAATAATGCTAGTTTACCTCTTTTGTACCAAATGGGTATTATGAGGGCGAGACTCATAGAACGACACTCTTTGAATGTTCTTCTCCATGCTTTTCAAAGAATATTGAGTTCTCATCTGAAGGGCAGACAGTGCTTTCTAACATTTGTGTTTGATAATTATCTCTCCACTGTACACAGGAAAAAAGGTCAGAAAAAAATGCAAGTGTTGTTCTCCTAGCCCCGGAAATGGATGGCAGAGCTGGCCCTTGACTTCAGGTGCTCTGTCTCAGAAGCTGCTATATAGGTTCTGCTTTTCCCATCGAGTAGCCCAAAGACATGCTTGGGTGTCTGTATATCTCCAGAGCTATAATAAGTACTCAAGAGATCACAGCTGTGAGGATAAAAGGCTATCTCTTAGGTCAACTTTACTCTGGGGTTAGGATGACCCTTTAAGGTTTTTTTAACTGCCTGAATAATTAATCTACATGACTTGTATTAATAACAGACCAAACCACAGATAGTCCTAACATTTGGTTGTGTCCTGACAGGGAACCTGGAATGTTATGGGAATATAGAAAGCAAGAAAAATTGAGAAATATACTGTTGAGAAAATTACAAACTAAAAGCTGGACTGTTATATTAACTTATTTATTTATTTTTGGCCAGAGGGCGTATGTGCTCGCCAAAGAGAAAGGGAGAGAGAAAGAGAAGCTGGAAAGCACACCCTATAGGACAGGGTCGTGCCCTAGTCCCTTCTCTGTTTCTCCCTCTTTCTGGGATTTTAGGCTCGCATGCATACATACCCAGGGTATTTCTCAAGCCACTGGGCCAGGATTCAAACCACACAGTCAGCCATGTGGGATCCAGCCACCTTAACCACCAGGCCACAGGCTAGCCCTGAATCACTACATTTAAAAGATGCCAGTCATATTTAAATTCTCTAAATATAGCATCATAAACTAGGAATGATATATATGTAGACAAACAAGTGCAAGTATCTCAAAATTTAGCTTTGTGTTGATTAAACATGAGGAGAATGGCAAGTGAATCCCATGCTAAATGACATCACCTTTATTTTTGTTTCAAAATGGAAATAAATATTGGGTTGTCAGAAAAGTCATGACGTATTTTTTATGCTTTTCTATGTGAAAATGCATCATGACTTTTCCGGCAACCCAATAGCTATATTTTTTGAGCTTAAGATTATGTCACAATGCCTATTTTTATATAGAATAAGTCTGATAATGGTCAACTAAAAAGAGGACACAAGAATTAACTTGTAAGCAGGTTTTTAGTTTCCTCTAAAACAACAATAAAAAATAAATCCATAGTATCATCTTAATAGTTTAAAAACAATATTCTTATTTTTAGTTTGTGGCCTTGACATTTTTATAATCTAATTTGCTAGCCTTTCTACCAAAACCAACAGGCAAATCAGAGACAATGTAGCTGGCAGTTTACAGGTGAACCTGAAGGTTATCATCCACTTGGAAAATAATCAGACATAAGCAGAAAGTAACCCAAATACTTGAACTCTCCTAGTCATATAGTATCTGAAAAAACAAATAAAGTAAAAAACAACAACAACAACAACAATAAAAAACAAACCCAGTGCTCACATGACTAGTCACAGCTAAAAAATAACTCAGTTTTCTGGTTTTTCTTGGTTTTGTTTCTTTTTCTTTTAATTGCCAGAGGGCACATGTGCTCACCAGAGAGACAGAAAGATGGAAAGGGAGAAGGCACCCTTCTATAGTGTGTGGTCACACCACAACCCCCTCTCCTCCATTTCTTCATCTTGTTGGGATTTTAGCACACACATACCTGCTCTTAGTGTGTTAGCTACTGGGCTGGGATTTGAACCACGGTCAGCCATGTGCTATCTAGCTTCTCCTACCACTAGGACATGGGGCCAGACTTGTTCTTGTTTTGTAAAATACAGTACAGTACTTGCTCCAGAATGGCCTAATGTTACTAAAGTTGGAGCTGGGTAACAGATCTGTGGAGGTTCATAATACAAGTTTGTATACTTTACTACAGTACTTGCCTATTAATGAGGATAAGTAAAATGGTAACATTATAAATATTAGCAAATATCTTACTCTTTAAGCTCACTGTAAATTGGCAGGACTGACGGGTGACAGACAAATGCAAATGCAATCGTCGGTAAAGCATACACGGTCTGTATGAAAGAAGAAAATAAACATTAAGAAAAGACATTTTCACCACAAAAATTAAACAGCCCCAGTATTTCTGAATGGTCATTTTATCTGACAGCTCTTCGGTATCCCTGGATTATTTGGTTATTAGGAGGGTTTTGATCTCCAAAATAGGAGCAGCTTTTCGAAGAGAGCTTATCTGGCTTGAGCCATTAGGCACTTGTCACAGAGGGTCTTTAGATCTGGCTCACCTACAGCATATTTTATACACTCCAGGTACAGTAACACCTGTGGTTCATGTGGCACCAGCCACATTATCTCACTGTGTCCCCATAGCAGCCCTGAGCGGTAGCCATGGCTGTTCTGACTTCCTCCCACAGGTTAGGTGCCTTGCCCAGGACCTCCACCTCTATGTTACTGCACGTTGCTCTATATCAGCTACATCAGATGAGACTTAAAAGATGGCATCTAAAAAGATAGTTCTACATTGTACTACTTCGCTTGCATCCTTAAGTTTAAAAGAAAGAGATTTATTTGTTCTTAGATAAGACTTTTTTAAAACTCTCCAACTCAAATTCTTATGCAAAAATAAGCTAGCAAAAAAGAAGGAAAAGTAACGTATCTTATGCTCTAACTCTGCTGAGGCACCGTACCAGGCCCAAAGCCCTGTAAGATAGAGTAGAATCCTCATTTTTATACCAGGGGTTTGGTGAGTGCCTGAGGAGTCAAATCAAGCCTGGCTGAATATATAATCACTGTTCTCCACACTATCAACAATATCCTAATAATACAAAGTCTTTAAAGTGCCCATTTGTGGTGGTATCTGTATTTCTACTGTAAAGCTGAGGAAGTCTGCAGTATTCCCTCCTGTCACCACCATAAAAGAAACAGTGAGCTAGAGATGTTATTCATCTGGTTTTAAAGCATCACCCAGCACTGCACATAGGAAAAGGAAAGCTGAGACAATTTCCCAGAAAGAGATTTTCACAGACAATACTTAAGGTTGTCCTACATGTAAATTGGGTAAGGAGTGTGATATATTGGGTCGTCGGAAAAGTCATGATGTGTTTTTCTATGCAAAAATGCATCATGACTTTTCTGACGACCCAATATTTGTGTATTTCCCGAATGTCTCAAAATGGATTGTGAAATATAGAAAGAATGGTATCGTGTGTTCTTTTGAGAACAAATACATTCAAAACAATATAGTTAACAAATATGGGAACTTTAATGCTCTTAATTAAAAAATGCTTGTTTTATTCTTTAAAGGACAAAGGAAATTTACCTTTGAATTGAAGGTAACATATTTTGGCGTACACATGCCAATATTTGTTGAATTAGCATTCATTGTTGAATTAAGCTCTGAAACAATGCAGGGAATTTGAAATTTCTTGTAGATGACCTGTTTAAAAATTGAAGAGAAACAACATAGTTTTTTTTTTTTTTTTTTTTTTTGAGAGATTTTTGCTATAGGGCATGCCTTTTGCCAGAGAGACCGAGAGGTAGAAAGCAAAAAATCACTCCCCCCCAGAGGGGATGGTCACAATGCAATCCCTCTCATCCATTCTCCTCTCAGAATTTTGGGCATAGATGCACATGCACCCAGCATGAGTTTTAAGCTGCCAGGTATCTGGAACTCAAACTGCGGTCGACTACATGGGAGTCCAGTGATGTAACCATTATGCCATGTGCTGATCCCAATGACAGATTTTATTAAAGCCAAGTAACGGGCAATTATGACATGGCAAAACTGAACCAATCATTTCAATCAACACTTACCACTATTAGGAAAAACACCATACAGCTCAAGGAAAACCCACTAGTATAGCCAAGATACCCTTTTAAAAAAATGATAAATAAATGTTAGTTCATTCATTATTTCATTTTTTTCAATGTATTATTTCAAGCATTGTTTAGTTTCCAGTAATATACATATATGCCCTTGTGAATACAAGATTTATTGTTTGACAGTCCTACTATTTTGGGCAAAAATGGGGCTTTGAATAAAAATATTATGTGTGTTGATTCTAGTTCTCCCTGGCACACAAGAGAACACAGATTCCCAGAATCCAGGAGAAAAAAAGTCTCCCAATTTTGGTACGTGCTAGTGTACTCTGATGGAGTCCTACAGGCAAATCAATTTACTCCTTGGTCCCTTCGAAAGGTCTTTATTATGCACTTACTGTGTGCATGCTGAATGTCAGTTACAATACTTCTCTCCCAAGACGAGAGGCACAAAGAGAGTAGATAAAAAGAATTTCTAGGGATAAATTGAGTATCTGGGGATCTTGACATCACTCCCCTTAGAATGCCTAGGAGATTTCTGGCTGCCACTTTAACTTCCAGAAAGGGAGAGTTAAGTGGCTTCTCAGGGACTGTTATTCTCACCCCTGGGGTAGAGACTTTATCTACATAAACTGAAGAGAGCTATTAATATATCCTTAGGTATAAAAGAGCCTGAACACAGATTCAGAAACTAGAAAATTAAGTAGTTAAAAAAACTACTTATAAACTTTAGCCATAAAAGTCTGAGAGTTTTCATCCAAACAAAACAGAAAACTGGTTCATAATTATTTTTGGAATAAATTTAATCTAAAACTTCTGTCTTAAATTAGCCCAGAATTAAAGTAAATGCCTTTTGGAGGTTTTTTAACTGAATGGTGGTCTGACCTCATTATTCAATGTATAAAGTTCTCTTGACATCAGATATAATCCTCTCCAAATACAAGCATAAAACCAAATGTCCAAACCAATGGATATGACTTGGATACTATCTGTTATTTTTTATTCTGACTTTCCTCTTCCCCTTCAGTGATACAAATAATTGAGATTGGTCAGTTTCTCTAAATTTAAGAGTGAGCCATAATAGTCTTGGGTATAAATATTGGGTCTTCAAGAAAGTTATGATGCATTTTTGCATAGAAAAACATAAAAAAAATTATGACTTTTCTGATGACCCAATATAAGCAACTTTATTTCCTGATATTAGATTTGAAAATCCAATGAGAATTCCATTTTCTGGACCTTTCTTAGAGTACCCTATAAGTTGTGCTATTGAAAATAGTAGTTTGTTCTGACCCCAGAACCTCTCTTCTCCCCTCCACAGCTTAGTAGAGGGATTGCTTAAGAGGGTACATACAACCAGTGTTTTTTTGCCATATCAATGAATACTTGCAATTTATCATTAACTTAATCTGTACCCTACAAGAGAAAGCAGAAGGCAGGAGTGTTCATTTTTAGTAGGTTTCTGATTCATTTGGGCATGGCAAAGACCATGATAAAACCAAGAGCTTTCCTTACCCAAATTCTTCAAGAGACACAGAGGGAGAATTATGCCAAAGGTAACCATCACCACCAGAACTCGGCCATCCACGTACCAGGCTCTGAAAGGCATTTAAGCAGTTAGGTTATCACTTTTTTATAAAGTGATTTTTATTTTTCTCAAATGTAAAATTTCACGATATATGTTAATTATTTTTACTATTAATTATTTTCAGTTTATGATGAATACTGTTGCAGTCTTCCCTGGTTATACATGGGGGTTCCAGAATCATCCTCTTGGATGCCAAAATCTATGGATGCTTAATTACCTTACATAAAATAACACAGTATTTGCATATCACCTATTCATCCTCCCTATACTAGAAATCAACTTTAGATACTTAAAAGCAGTCTTAGCATCAGATATAAGCAAAATAAAAATATAAAGAGTCTTCAAAAAGCTCTTAGAAAAAGAAAGGTTATGGAAGAACTATGCAAGGATTTCAAATTTTTTTGTACCAGAATAAACTCATACTTTAATTTCATTTTCCATAATCTTTTCGAAGTACTCTCATATACAGATAAACTTCATCAGCATCTCTCTTGTAAGGGGCTTCTTCTCCCCCTATTTCATAACCTCTTCCCCTATTTCTATATCTGTAGCCAGGTCATATGAAATTTCATAACAATTGGTATGATCTGGCTACAGATATAGAGGGATGACTGTATTAAATTTTTAAATCATTACTCAGTTTTTATTCAAACACTTTAACACAATCACTACTCTTCTACTACTGCCCCACTCCCATGTAATAGAAGAAGTGATATTGAGTTTTCCCCTCCCCCCTTGCCTAAATGTGGCATTCTTTTGAATCATTTATGTGGTTTCAAAGCTGAATGCATACACCACATTCTGTCAGATTACAACTGTCCTATCAATTATTTAAAGAGAAAGTTCCTTTTTGTTTTCTTGTCTAATATCACAGAGAAACAAGGCACCACAGGTGGGCATTTCTCTCTCCCTGTTCCCTTGGATTTGACCTTGAAACCTGAGGGTTGGATTTGGAACTCTGGCTTCTACAATTATCCCATCAAAGAAAACTGAAAAAATAAGACTGCCAAGAACTGTTAAACAAGAGGGAGTCAAAACATGATTGTTTTCCAAATGTAAGTGCAACATTTCCAGGTTTAGCCATATTTTTTATGAGATTGGCTCATATAAACTTTGCTCCCAAAATGTTATTTCCCAATCTTTAAGAATGAGACTAAACAAGGCCAGCTGGTGGCATGGTGGTTAAGGCACTAGATTCCCACCTGGCTGACTGTGGTTAGAGTCCTGGACTTGGCTCTTGATAATCACACTGGGCATGTGTGTGTGCATGCCCAAAATCCTGAGAGGAGAATGGAAGAGGGGATTATGGCGTGCTATCCCCCTAGGGATGTGTGTGATTTCTCACTCTCTCTCTCTCTCTCTCTCTCTCTCTCTCTCTCTCTCTCTCTCTCTCTCCAGCAAGCACACTCTACCTATAGCAAAAAAAAAAAAAAAAGAGAGACAGTGAGAGAGAGAGAGAGAGAACTAGGATCTTATAATTTTTTTTTCCACATGTTCTACTTCTGTGTTAAAAATACTCCATAGTCCTTATCTGTTCCATTTCAAATGAAAACTAGATATAGATCCCAGGCTCTTGGGAAAGTGCAGTATCTACTGTTTGCAGCGTAACAGATGACTCAACCTTTTAAATGTTCATTCAAATGGCTCTCCCTGCTACTTTCATTTATATACCCCCACCCCCACTTTATTATTGAAAACAAGAAACAAAGATTTAAAAAAACAGCCTGGGGAGAACTTTGTTACTGCAATTTTTGTAAAACAAAAATGCTAGTTAGCCTACATTTAAATTAAAAGGATTTTAGTTGTATCACAGAAAATGGTCTATAACTTACGAAAATGACTCTTCCTTTCCCATGAGAAACTTTATGGCAGAGGGTAGTTCATTTTTTACTATGAAGAGGTAGCTCAGCATTGCTAGAGGAAAATGAGAACATCTTTAGAAAGAAGATACCTAGGCTCACATTGCAAGCTATATAAAAGGTTACCAGCCTGTTCTTAAACTAACCTTCAGTAAGACACAAAGGCAGCTACAGATTCTCTAGCAACATATTGGGCTTTAAATGACTGTCATCTCCACATTACTTTCTATGTGCCATTTTAGCAATGAGAATAATAAAATTCATGTGGCCACCCAACCGCCAGAATTAGGAAAAGAGAATAATATTCACATCCTTCAAAATTATATATAGAGACCCAGCTGTGGTGATGCAGGTGGCAAGGCACCACTGTGTGGTAGTGGAGCCATGCAGGAAGCCCAGGTTTGGACACTGAGTCCACCTAAGCACATCGGGCATACCAGCGTGTGCCCATGATCCGGGCTGACAGGGAGGCTGGGGAGAAGGGAACCTGTAGCATGGCAATACCCTGCAAGGTTATCTGTCATTCAGTTTCTTTCTCTCATGAAATAAATAAAAATAAAATAAAAATTTAAAAAGGTTATACATAGAAAAACATGTTCTTTTTACCTCCAGTGTTCTGTAGAGAGGTGGCTCCAAAGATTACAAGCTTCCCTGTGGTGCCAAAGACTTGTTCTCCCAACTTTTCATAAACCATGCAACCTATTTAAAAATCAGATTTGAGAGCACAAGAAATGACAGGGTTCTAAAAGTTAAAATTGTCAAAATGTTGTTATCCTATTGACCATTCCCTAAGTCATCGTTTGCCTTTCTCAAATTGCACAAATAGCCATCATGGCTTTGCAAGGGTAAAGGGAATTTTCATTATAAAACGACCTCTTGACATTTTTAAATGTCAGGCATGACCACTGGTTCCCCATTTTCAAGTAGGCTACAAAAGCATTACCATTAAACTATTATTTTTAACTATCTCTACCTTACTGGGGGGGAATTTCCACTCTGATTGTTTTCTCAGGTCTGGTATATATTATTAAAATAAAGATTTGAATTTTTAAAATCCTGATGGTTAAGACAAAAAGATTCCTTTTGAATTAATTACCTGAACCAATTAGGCTAACAAACAATTATCTTCAAAACACCTCATCCATACCTCTGGTGTCCTAACTAAGTTTAGAAACATCTAATAGTCATGGCATAAGAATTCTGATGATTCACAGAATTTGTTTCAAAGGAATGCAACTCGCAACACAGAGCAGCAGACAAATCTGTCAAAGGAATAATTTGGCTGTAGCAAAATGCTCAAGGGTTCATCTAGCTCATCTTGGACATTCTAAACCATTCATTGTTTTAAATAAGTGTTTATATTTCTTTATGACAATTCAGTTAGTGTTTTCCAAAGGCTCACAGAAAGCAATACAGGTCAGGCTATAATTAAACTTTTGTTTAATCTCTCAAAAGACAGGTGTTTAAACTAGGCTATGGTTAGATCCTCAATTTATCACAAAATGTTCCAGTTAAATAGAATTGAGCATATACAATAATATTTGGCCAATGTGGTTTTAGCTAATGCAAAAGTCAAAGTGTTAGAAACATAACCCAAAGTCCCAGGAATAGAAAATAAACACTTCAGGCATTACACTGCCCAGAGTACTTGAAATCTCTTCATAGCTCCCTCACTCCCACATTGCCTCAGGAGTCACATTTTCTCCTCGGAATATGTATGAAACATAATGAAAAGTGTCTTTATTTTTAAAGACCTTGGGCCATAATATAAAAACATGAGACCTTTGTTCCAGATATATAAAGATCTAAAGAAAACTTGAAGCCTTTCAAATGAAGTCATCTTAAACTAGAAAAACAAGTATAGTGGAGAGCTCACTTTAAATGAAAATGCTATTTTCTCATTGCCCATGACAATTTTATTTATATTTTACTTCATCTGTTTCTTTTTTATTTTTTGGGGGGGAGGTTTTTGCTATAGGGCGCGTGCGCTCGCCAGACAGACAGAGAGAGACAGAGAGATAGAAAGCGAGAAATCACCCCCCCAGGGGGGATGGCCACGCCGCAATCCCTTCTCCTCTTGGGATCTTGGGCATGCATGCACACGCGCCCGGTGTGAGTTTTAAGCCACTGGGTCCGGGACGCGAACCGCGGTCGACTATATGGGAGTCCACCTACATAGCCATTACGCTAACTGCTGGTCCCTGCTTCATCTGTTTCTCTAGGTAAAATATCTATAGCTCTACTTGTTTCTATAGGTCAAAGTAATCTTTCTTTTTAATAATCAAGTTGTTAAACAGAGAAAATATCATTTGTTTATCATATCACTATAAAAATCATTTACCCTGACTTTAACAAACTTAGACATAATCCCAGCTTACCTGTTTCCTTTGAACAGATCAATAAAAGGTTTATTGAATATATAGACAGCAATGTCACTGATGTCAAAAGTATCCTAAAACAAAAATGAACAAATAAATGAGTCATGTAATAACTAGAAAAGAATATTTTCCTACCTTACATTTTTAAGAGAGCAAAGGTTTATTTATATTGTTAACACTGTTTATTAATAGAATCCAAATTTTGGAAGCTATTAGTCACCTCTACTTTAAAATACTCAAATAAATAAGTCATGTAATAACTAGAAATGTAAAACTACCTTACATTTTTAAGAGAGCAAAGGTTTATTTATATTGTTAACACTGTTTATTAATAGAATCCAAATTTTGGAAGCTATTAGTCACCTCTACTTTAAAATACTCAATAAAAATGTTCTACCAAATAAAGAAGTGCTCATTAGAATCCAAGTAACTAACAGCTCAAATCCCTTATGTACTTTGGAGCCCAAATAGCACTCTGGGAACATTTCGGTTGAAGTGACTTTAAAACATTATAAAAGAAACCTTTGTTACCCTATGGTTTATTCCCTACTACATCTGGTGAGAAAGTATACGGAAAGGGAGTCAATAAATAAGGGGTGGTGAAGCGAAAGGCAGTGACCTCAGGAGAATGACCTCGTTGACTTTGGGCTACTTGCCTAACTTCTCCCATCTCTAGATTCCTCACCCATATAAAGACACAAGCCAAATGATGTCCAGGGTTCTTTTCGTCTATCATTCTATGGGTATTTTTTGCACCTATGTATTTCAATATTAATCTAATCTTTTGTTGCTGTTGTTGTTTTCCTACCTAGTTCGTCTTAGTGGGGGAAATTTGACAATCAAGTATAATGAAAGGACTTTTTTTTTCTTTAAATTAATCTTTTTTTGTTTGTTTTTTTCCTACCTAGTTCGTCTTAGTGGGGGAAATTTGACTATCAAGTATAATGAAAGGACTTTTTTTTTTCTTTAAATATTGATTGTAATTTATGATTCACATATAATCATTATACATCTTTGTAGGTTACAGAACGGTCTTTAAAAGCATGTATACAGTCTGTAATAAACAAATTGAGGATGCAAACATAATTCACCACCTTCAACATTTAACATTATGTTGTGAACATTTGAAACTCATGCCATGGTTATTCTGTGAGTATGTCTGAATTGTCTATGACATTCTTTACTGTGAGGTACAATTCTAAAGAAAAGTATATTGATTAAAAATCAGGCAGCAAATAATCTCACAAGTTAACAAAGATAATCTTAACATAGTTGATGAAAGAAGAACTTGTAATTTTCATGTAGAGGACTGTGGAGATAAGTTTATAGTCTGAAAAATCTGTGGGTATCAATCATTGGTTCAGCTGGAGACAGGTAAAATTGTACATAAAAATAGCTCATTAGGAAGAGATAGAAAAACAACACTTCCACTCACACATTGAGTTCTTGTAAGACCATAGTACTGTACTGTGCATAAAAAAATAAGTCCTTGAAAAAGCAAAGATAAAACAAAATTGCAAAGAGATGTTTAAAAGTGGACACATGGAAAAGTCAATGATTTGATGATTTATGGGCTTTACAAAGCTTTTTATTTTAGTTTTCTTTTTTAAATTCAGTTCAAAGAAAGACTCAGCTGTAACATGTTGGATTTTTTTCTCTATTATCTAGTTCTATACAATGAGTAATGGTTATAACAAATATATAAATTGAAATCTGGGGAGACAGTTGTCTATCAAATAATTGGTGGATTTGTATTTAAGCCTGCTTGCCTATAAGACTGTTGAATCTACATTTGGTCCCAACATTCAATGCTATTATCAATATGTGTTCACTTATCTTTTTATCCTCATTGTTTTGTGTTCACTTACTTCTATTTGTCTCTCTTTAGTTTTCTTGGTATAGTAGTCCCTTAAGGATTTCCTAAACAGCTAGATTTGTTTTGGTGAATTCTTTTAGCATTCATTTTATCTAGGAATGATTTTATTTCCTCTTCCTATTTGAAGGATAATCTTGCTGGATATAGTAGTGTTGGCTGACACTGCCTTTTTTCAGAATTTTAAATATGTCTTCCCATTCTTTCCTTTCCTTCATTGTTTCAACTGAGAGATATGATGTTAGTCTAATGGTATAATCTTTGTAAGCAACTTGGCATTTCTCTCTTGACATTTTTAGAATTTTTTCTTTGTCTTTGATTTTTGCCAATTTGGCTATAATATGCCTTGGAGAGGATCTTCTTATATGTATTTGGTGTCCTTTGTATCTCCTGGATTTGAATGTCTGCATGCCTCTCCAAATTTGGAAAGTTTTCAGTTAATATATTATGAAGTATGTTTTCTATGCCTTAACTGGTCTCTTCATCTTCTGGAATACTTATTATGTGGATATTTGGCCATTTAATGGCGTTCAGGATTTCCTGTATATTGTCTTCATTTTCAGTGGTTATTCTTCTTCTCCATTGCATGGACTAAATAAGAGGTTTTGTCTTCAAGGTTAGATATTCTTTGTTCTGTGTGATCTAATCTGCTGTTGATACTTTCAAAGGAGGTTTTGATTTTCTGCAACATATTTTTTTTAATCTCCAAAAGTTCTGTTTGATTCTTTTTCAGTGTGTCTGTGTCCTTACGAAGTTCCTCCATCATGTCATGGAAATATTTTTTCACCTCCTGCAATTGGTTTTCTGTTTTCTCCTGTATGTTGTTGAGTATTGTTACAATTAATATTCTGAATAATTTTTCTGAAATTTCTATGATATCTTGTATTTTATCCATAGTTGGTGAGGAGTGATGATCCTTTGAGAGGGAGATATTTACTAATTTTCTATTTCTTGGGCTCTGCTTTGATTTTTAGTCTGGTGGTATACTCACTTCTTCCTACTTCTTTGGAATATATTTCTGTAGCTATGTATTTCTGAACTTCTCTTTGATATGTATAAGATTTATGTCAATTTCCCTCCGCTATTGTGGGTAGGAGTGTGGAATCCATAGTAGGAGCTTAGTGTTTAGATAGTCAGAGGGGAGTTTCTCTCCTTTTCTGTCAAGGGAGTTACAAAGAAAGAATTCCTCTGAAATCTGCTATTTTCAGGTGTTTGGTTCTAATATACCTAAATCTAACTGCTCCAAATGTGGGTGGAAGTTGGACAATAGATAGAAAATAAAGTGGTAGACAAGTGTACCACACAGGATAGAGGGCCCCTCCTCTAGCAGGCTGAGTCAGGGTCTTTGCTGATGAGCTCAAGCTGAGTGCCTGACTTGGGTCTGCCTGTTGGTCTTGGATGGGTGAAGGAGAGAATGGCATCAGCACATGTCGACCAGTAGGACCTATTTCTGGACTATTTCTGGAATTGCAGGACCTCCCTGTTGCTTCTTCTTTCTCTGGGATTGCAGGAACCAGCTATTGTTGTTTTGTTTGTTTGTTTGTTTTTGCTATAGGGCGCGTGCGCT
>NW_006205727.1:4008349-4011398 GCF_000334495.1 Tupaia belangeri chinensis
CCAGTGTGATGTTAAACCACCGGGTCCAGGACTCGAACCGCGGTCAACTACGTGGGAGTCCAGCGACATAGTCATTATGCTAACTGCTGGTTCCAGGAACCAGCTATTGGTTTTTGAAGGCTGGAGAGCTCCTCCTCACCCACAGCAAGCTGCGTGGGGGTCCTTGCTGATAAGCTCAAGCCAACTACCTTGGCTTGGGCCTGCCTGTTGTCCCTTTTGTTTCTGGGAGTGGGACTCAGGGTCTCCCTGATGCTCCTTCTTTCTCTGAGGTTGCAGGAACCAGCTATTCAAAAGGACTTTTTTTTGCATGAAGAAGTCATATTTTTGTTTTAGTGTTATACACCTGGCTTATTATCAAACCCTTCTCAAGAAAAAGCACAGTTGGGACTAGCAGTTGGTGTAATGGCTATGCTGCTGGACTCCCATGTAGTTGACCGCGGTTTGAGTTCCAGACCCGGTGGCTTAAACTCACACTGGGAACATGTGCATGTGTGCCCAAGATCCTGAGAGGAGAATAGAGGAGAAGAGATTGTGGCGTGGCCATCCGCCCTGGGGGGGGATTTCTCACTTTCTGACTCTCTGTCTCTCTATATATTTCCAGTGAGAACACATGCCCTATAGCAAAAACCTCTAAAAAAAAAAAAAAAGAAAAAGAAAAGAAAAGAAAAAGCACAGTTAAAATGATGTGGGAGATTATATAGCTTATTTCTGAGTCATTTGGCTAAAAGAGAACTGATCACTAAAAAATAAAGCCTAATTATTAAAAAGAAACATAATTCCAGTCTTCTCACTTTCTGATGTGGAGAAATATATCACTGCAATTGATTATACCTTTGAGTAATTAAAAGCAGTTATCTTCCTAGCAAATGTTGAGAGATTCCTCCTGCAATTCTACCTGTATGGGCTACCTCCTCCCAACCCCTTCTCCACACAGAACACCTGTGGAACCACGGTTTTATGATTCAGCTCACATGTCACCTCAGTACTTTCTCTGACCCTGGGCAGAATAACTGCTCCTTAGCCCTTTGTGGCCCACAGCATTTTGTTTCTCCTGCATACAGGGCAGCTGTGAGGAGATGAAGAGTCCAGAATGGTCAAAAGCAGAACACATGGACTGCTAGAAATTAGCCAGAAAATAAAAGAGGAAGAATGAATACTGAGAGAAAGAATAGAATAGAAAGACCAGAAAAACCCAACACTGAGTAAAGGCCAAACTGACTCACAGATAATGAGGAATTTAGGTTCACATATACAATAATTGTTGAGGAAGTACATTCGTTATATATTTGGCTAAGCTCCTGCAAAAGGAGGGTGATTTAGAGGGTAAGTCTCTCATATATTCTGGTGGAGGGACATGAGAAACTGAGAGAAACTGGATTTGTTAACCAATCCAGTAGTTTGCAGAACATGAGTTGATAAACTCTGTCAGAGAATAAGATACAGGGCCTAACTGTGGCATGATTTTTTTTTCCATCTTATGAGATATACAATATTTATATTGAAGAAGCAATTTTTGAATTTCACTCAGAGTTCACTCATGTTTTCAGGGACACTGACAGTGAAGACTGCGACCACTTCTACATGTCTACGTGACAGGCTGTGGAGGATTTCTGTGTGGCAAAGAATAGCATAGGTTTTCCAGTTGGGGACAGGATGAATGCCATCTTAGGGCTTGCTATATGATATTCTAGAGTGTCCATGTGCCTTGTTGGTAGGGCAGTCGGCTAGGGGATATTACCACAGGTCAGGATAATGGATAAAATATGACCTTGCAGGAAGGTGTGCTTAGCAGGAGGGAATAATTATTAATACTACGTAATGATTTATCAAAGGCCCTAGACTTACTAGAAATGGGTACTTACTAGTGAAAGAAACGGTCTAAGGATATATTTGCCATGATCCCTCAGCCAATTCCCCTGCACTACCTGAGTTTTACACATGGTTGCCTCAAACACATTCTGTGGGTTGAATCTCTTTAGATGATACTCAACTGGCCACTGGTAAGGAGGTAAGGGGCTTCTTCTTAAACTCCTGTCACCTTTCGTTATTTTCCAAGTGGGAAAAAAAGTGTTGATTGTGGAAGATTTTAATAGGACATTCAGCTTAAACATAGCAGGATGAGATGCTCTCACAGTGATAAAAATAGCGCTATTCCTGTGTTTATAAGACATAACATTGCACCCTGGAAGAAAGGACCTTTAGTGAGCATCCAATAGCCTTTGCCTTCAACTATCCAGTCTCTGAAGATTGTCTTCTTGATTCCTCCCAAAATATAGATCTCCCTTCTCAAACTAAAAGAATGTAAGACATTTTTTTTTAATCAGAGTCCAGCAACATAGCCATTACAGCAACTGCTGGTCCCCCTATTTACATTTTTTTAAAACTTACCAGAGGGCACATGTGCTCACCAGAGAGAGATGGGGTGGGAGGTGGAGGGGGCACCCCCCATGATGCATAGTCACACTGAAATCCTTTCTTTTCCATCTCTCCCTCCTTTTGGGATCTTGGGTGCACATGCACCCAGCTTATTTCTCCAGCTACTGGGTCTGAGATTCAGCACGGTGGACCATGTGGGATCCAGCCACCTTAACCACCAGGCCACAGTGGCCTCCTATTTACATTTAACATGAGACATACATGACAGACTCTTGGCTAAAAACCAGCAAATTTACAAATATTAGAATCTCATTTGCAAGTTATATGAGACTATGTCAAATATTGGGTCATCAGAAAAGTCATGACACATTTTTGCCTAGAAAACCATGTCATGACTTTTCCAACAACCGACTAGCCAGCTAAAATCAAGACATAGGCTACCTGAGATAGTCCTGTGACTTACTAGCTCAACTCTTATCTCGAAAGATGATGTTGGTTTAATGAAAGTTACTTAGGAAAACTCTGTTGACCTCTACGATGCAATATTTTTTGTAGTAATTGCACATAAATAAGCTATTTAATAATGTGCTCCAGAATATTGCTTGGAATCGGCTTTTCTTTTCTTTCTTTCTTTTTTTTTCATTCTTTTTCTTTCTTTTTTTTTTTTTTTTTG
>NW_006205727.1:4011606-4039453 GCF_000334495.1 Tupaia belangeri chinensis
GGTCGACCACGTGGTAGACCAGCGACATAGCCATTATGCTAACTGCTGGTTCCCGGGGATCTGGTTTTTGTCACTTTTGAAAGCAAGTATGAAATTAGCCTGTGTTCAGTCTTATGGGATACTCCTTCTTTCTGATTTTTAAAAGATTTCTGATAGGAGTCCTAAATACATATATATATATATATATATATATGTATATATATATATGTCGACTTAATTATTTTATTTAATTTTATTTATTTACTTATTTATTTTAATTTGACTAGAGAGGGACAGATAGAGAGAGAAAGAGAAAGTGAGAAAGCAAGCCACCAGGTCCCTGACTTGAACTGCGGTCAGCCATGTGGGAGTCCAGCACCCTTAATCACTACGTCACCTGTCAATCCCCTATTATTATTATTATTATTATTAAATTTGACCAGAGAGAGAGTGAAAGCAAGCCACCAGGTCCAGGACTTGAACCACGGTCAGCCATGTGGGAGTCCAGTGCCTCAATCACCATGCCACTTGCCAGCCCCTCAAACATATATTTTAAAAACACTTATTTGTCATTGTTTTGAATCATATTGACAAGATTGTAACTCTTTAGTCTTCTATAACTAACCCAAAGATTACTTTGATAATGTTACACTAAATTTCATTTCTTAAAGTACTATATGTTGGGGGCCAGCAGGTGGCATACTGGTTAAGGTGCTAGACTCCCACATGTCCAATGGCAATTTGAGTCTTGGACCCAGAAGCTTGAAACATGCCAGGCACATGCGCGTGCATGCCCAAAATCCGGAGAGGAGAATGGAGGACAAGGGATTGAGGTGTGGCCATCCCCACTGAGGTGTGATATCTCACTTTCTCTCCATTTTTCTGTCTCTTTAGCAAGCACATATACCCTAGAGCAAAATTAATCTCTCTCTGAAAAAAAAAAGTACTATATGCTAATAAAATAGAGAGCTGTGACAAAAATGAAACCAAAACATTTAAGATGATTGAAACATTCTATATCATAATGGTGGTGGTGATTTTACAACTGTATTTGGTTAAATTAATCAAATTCTACCCTTTAAATTGGGATGTTTTATTATATATAAGGTATACCTGCGGCGTGGTGGGAAGCAAACAATGACATCAACCCTGTAACACTTTAATGGACATGAACTTGTATTTTAAAAGCCTACCCATATATTAAGAAATCATATGATATACTTCCAGCCTGGCATCAGAGCCCTCGGAAGGGGTGGAGGTAAAGCAGCCGTCACTGCTTTAAATCCAGAAATAGCTCCCATGGGGGTGTTGGGACTGCCATACAGCTGAGTGCTTTCAACTCCTCCAGGTCCCATTGCTCTGGAAAGAACAGAGAACTCTCACCAAGCCTCTCTAGTTTGACTCTCCCTTGCCAAAGTTTAAGGTAACTATTCCCAAACTTTAATGTACATATGAATTACCTCAGGATTTTGTTAAAATCAGTATTCTAATTCAGCAGGTCTAGGACGGGACCTGAAATTGGGCACTTCGAACAAGCTCTCAGAAAAAAAAAATAAAGGGAAATAAGATATGAGCAAGAGAGGGGTTTAAATGAGAAACCATGCCATCTAAGTGGACAGGGAAAGAAGCACGGATCAGAATTCCTCAAGAAAGGTCAAAGAAGGTACAATGGTTCCTGGCAGCAGGAGGCTTACCTAAAGAGGAAAGGGACACAAATAAAGGAAAGAATCCTTTATTTCATGAGAGCTCAAATGGAAGGAGACATGCCTGAAAGTGAAAAGGACAAGGTGTTCTGTCTGCATCCTTAATTCATAGGGAAATTATAAATATTTTTAAAAATTCAAAATTATCTTTTACATAAAAAATGCATTTCTGAGATCTTTAACTTACTGGTGATTCAATATAATCAATAAAAATACTTTATCATTAGTTACAGCAAATGTGGGTGCATTTACTGCATGTCAGGTCCATGCTAACAGTGTTTTTGTATTTCACTTATAAGTACTATTGCTACCTCTTTTTACAAACAAGGCATGCAAAGCCCAAAGAGGTTAAGTATTTTCCCAAGGTTATACAATTAGTGTCAGAGTACTTAAACCCTGGTAGTCTGAGTCCACCCACCATGCTATATTGTCAGTCACAGTCAAACATCCACAGATAAACAACAGTGAAAGATAAGACAAGCAGAAGACCAAAAACATAGAATAAAGTACATTAAATGTTAACTGGCTCAAGTTTGAACAGTGAAACTTTGAGCGATTTGTTTATACTTTCTTTATTTTAAGCATTTTCAAAATGGTCTTCAATGACTTTCACAATAAAGATAAAATATAAAGGCCTTTCAAATGACAGTATTATTATTCCAACTTTGGGGAGGTAGTATTTACATTTAGTCCCAAGCTCGTTAATATAGTCCCTATTTCATTAAGGAGCTTACAAAATACTTAATAAAAGAAGCAGGAACATATAATTATTCAGTACCAAAATGAACTTCTTCCTGATTGGTGGATACAATCCCAATTACATTAAACAATTTTAAGGATCATAGAACCAACACACTAGGCTCTGGTAGCTTGTCATTATTGGTGGCATTTATATATCAGACTAGGGATGAAGGGATACTTTTAAAAGGTTGGACATGGAGTAGGTAGGAATTGATTATTTGTACAATTCCTCCCATTTTATCCCTTATAGGTAAATCTAGATTCTTTGGTGCAAAATTTCTCTTAAGCTAGCCTCACTACTGATTAGATATTTTGTTTTGTCTACTGAAAGAAATAAGTATTGTTGATGGCCAAAGCAAGTAATACCTAATATAATCCTGAAAAGAAAGTGTTATTTAAAAGAAGTATGCAAACAAAAATAGAATTTATCAGTTTAGTTGGTGCTTTGTGAGCTTAGAAAAGTTAAGAGGAGGTCTGGGCTTAAATGAGGAAGTTGCGTCAATAAGAGAGAAAGCCAAGTGCCACTACCACTTCCTGTTTTTGCCTACGGTTGGTAGGAGGCTGTGGGTTTGTGGGAGCTCCATTTATAGCTCTTGACATGTCATCGTTCCTCTTCTTCTATTCCATAAGGACAAATGGTTTCCCTTCTCCTCCAACTTAGATCCTGACCTTTCAAAATGTAAGGTGTCCCCTTTATCAAATTCTAAAGATGTACTACTCTTCAATGACAGAAAAATTCCATAGAACCGTTGAAAAAAAATAGCATGCTGTTCTTGGTGGTTATTTGGGGCTTCCATTCAAGTAGAATGGTGGATTTGGGACTTCATTCATATTTCCCACTCTGTTTCTGTGGTTATAATGCATATTTAAAGAGAGATGGGAGCACCCAATGGACTTGTTGCACCCTCCACCATTCTCCCGTCACAAATTAGTGTCATCCTGGGCAAGTTACTTAGGCTTCATAAATCTTGGTTTCTTCATCTATAAACTAGAGATGGTAAACCAGGTTGCTATAAAGATATGAAGCAATGTATATTTTATAACTTCTTTTAAACACATTTTAATAAAGTAAAAGCCATTCTCATATAGCAGGTCAGACAAAAAGAAGCCGCAGGTGGCTTTGGTTTGTAAGCTGTTGCTTGCCGAGCCCTGATCTAAGTGTAGATCTTTGATACTGTGTGCCTAACATTAGGTGAAGTCTGTAGCCTTAGAAAAAAGCAAAACTAGCTGACTCTCACAGGAGCAGTCTTTTAATCTATTAACCCAACCACTCTTATGAGTAATAAAAATTCAAGCTTGAGCATTCCTGTGGCATGGTGGTAAAGGCAGCTGGATCCCACGTGGCCAATTGTAACATGGCTGATAACATGGGTTAAATCTCAGATCCAGTGACTTGAAAAACACACCAGGTGCATGTGCCTGCACGCTCAAAATCCCAAAAGGAAAAATGGAGGAGGAGGAACTGTAGAGTGACGGTCTACATTCCCCACGGGGGAGTGCTTTCTCATTCTCATTCGCTCTCTCTCCCTGGTATGCACATGTACCTTCTAGCAACAACAACAACAACAACAAAAAAAAAAAGAATAGAAAAAAGAAAAAAGAAAAGAAGGAAAGAAAGAAAGAAAAAATTCAAACTAACCTTGAAAATCCAACTTTCTGAAGCATACTTAACCTGCCCTACTGTTTAGGATCCACAGGAATGACTGGAAAAGGTATTCTATGTATCATGGAGGTGAATAATACTGTTAAACCACAGACAGTATAGTTAAGTCATCTTTATCTCTCTCCTTTTAAAAGTTTATTTGTTTTATTTCTTCAAAGAGAGGGAGAGACAGACATCCCCCATAGGCTCCTCATGCCACAATCTACCTCCAGCCTCTGCCAGCCAGGACCGTGGACATGGACTTGTGTGCCTGATGTGCAGAGGGAAGCCTCAGAATATGAACCTGGGACCTTCTCACGTGGCGTCAGCATTGTAGAGAACTGTGTTACGACTGTGCCACTACAGATGGCAAGTTAAGTTGTCTCTTATACCAAAATAGAGGTCACGCTGTTGTCCTCGAGTATCCCTGAGGCACCAGATGTAACTCAACATTAAGCAACCCTGAGTGAATTCAGTAGTCTTGTACACACACACATTCCTACCTCTGGGGCCAAGAGGACCGAATTCTTGGAACCTCTTATCAGACACATCATAGATGACTCACACACAAGCAATAAGTGCTCAGCTTTTAAAAACAATGGGTGGGACTCATCTCCTATACATGCCAGCTCTTCCTGATTACAAAATGGGCACTCATTGTTAGCACACTGACCACTTTCCCATTTCCCTACTTCTAAAAGCTTCTTCCTCCAGTGAATTTCAATGGAGCTCAATGGCACTGCTGCTGTCCTTTTTACATGTATCTCAAAAGCTGGCAAGCCTGAAAGTGCCATTTCTCCCCTTTGAGTATATTATTCCCCAACAAGGGATTTTGATGCCAATGATTTTTGCAGCCAGCTGAAGGACAACAATTTTCTCTTCAGATCATTTCTAAGAAACCATGACTATAACGCAAAGAATTCTAAAAACAAGTAGCTGACTGACAGAAGATGAATGTGACTATACCCATGGACCTCCTAGGATCCTCCGGAAGAGCAGGGTTTCTTTATTGGCTTTCTCTTTACCATCTTGTTTTTATATCATAAAATCCCATTTACTCTTTCTTTCTTCTAATTAATTATTTTTTCCATGAGTAGGAGAGACAAAGATAGAAACAGACCACATCCCCAACAGAGTCTGGTCACCACAATCTACTTGACGCTTTCACATAGCTTTGGATCATGGGCAAATGTATGCAGGGTATAGTCAGGGAAGTTTTCATACATGAACCGGGAACCTTCACACATGGGACTGCCTCAGAGACTGTCACGATTTCCTGTTGTGCCACCATCTGGCCCCTGGTCTTTCTTCAGGAGACAAGGAACTGCCTGCTTAGGGGTAAAGAGATGATGGCTTAACATTTACAAGGAATGACTTGGAAAGAATCAAGCAGGACATTTTTGTAACTGCCAAAAGCAAAATTATCACATTGGTGGGTGTCATTCAAATTTGGAAGAATATATATAAAGTAATACAGCGATGACAGTTCAAGAATAGGCCAAGCATTTACAAAGGTACACTACAATCTCACTCCAATTTGCTAAAAAAATAGTGAAAAACAGAGAGTATGCTGAGGCACTTGTTCAAATTACAAATTTCCTGATAGAATGAGAAGACCATTTTTGTCACAGGATAGTCATATTATTTCTTTCTTTTTCTTTTTTCTTTCTTTTTTTTTTTTAGAGGGAGATTTTTTGCTATAGAGTATATGCGCTCACTAGAGAGATAGAAACAGAAAGCGAGAAATCCCTGCCACGCCAGGGAGGATGGCCGCAACGTAATCCATTCTCTTCTCAGGATTTTGGGCATCCATACACATGCACCTAGTGTGAGTTTCAAGTCACTGGGTCTGGGACTCAAACTGCAGTTAGCCATGTGGGAATCCAGTAACCATTTTGCCATCTAATTCCTATAGTGTATGATCAGGAACTTAGAGCACTGTGTTGATGGGTCTATAGTTCAAATTCTGTTTCTGTCTACTGCTTATGTACGCTCAATTGTAAAACTGAATACAAAGAGACAAGGGACCTGGTAGTCAGATCTCAGCTGACAGAGATCCTTATTTTTTAAGATTTATCCTTGCTAGCATGGCTATTTGCTACTTTGCTGGTAAAAATTAATTTTATAATGTTGCATCTTTGTGGTGGCAGAATACACAAAGGCAACTATTACGAAAGAGAAAGATGGAGAGAAAAGAATTCACCTAAATCTGAATCAGACAATCCACCACGTGGTGAAAGTAACTGCTTAAAACTGACAATGACAATTGCTGTACTTTTCACAAATGGCAATTTAACAACAAATGCTCTTTTGCAGTAGTAACCATATACAATATTTCTTAATAGTCTCTGAACTATTTTAATTTTCAAGTGAAGGAAGAATTCCCAGGAAAGTAAACAATGAGCAGTAATCTGCATGCTAACCTTGTGATTATTACCACTACATCTTTACAGCCTACTCAAGATGTTAGGGTAATCTAGACTTTTCAGTTGATTTATTTTTCCCTCTGATAAGTTTGCAGCAATGATGACAGCCATTGTTTTGCCCTAAAGCCTTATTTTTGATTTTGCAAAATCTAATTCTTACATATTCATTCATTCATTCATCTATTTCAGTAAAACCTGACTGAGACACAGCTGTATGCAAACACTTTTCTAGATCTTGTTGGGGAAGAAGGGATGATTTGAACAAGAAATAATTTGACATTAATCCTGCCCTTATAGGGCTCAGAGTTTGATAGGGAGGGTAAAATATGAGGGGTTTTCAAAAAACAATGGAAAATGCATATTATAAAAAAAACTGCATGGATTTTAAAATCATTTCCAAATGAATTCGTGGTTCAATTCCATTTTTCACAAGATTTTTGAAGTCCCCTTCTATATGCCTTAATAATGGAAGTGATACTTACTATTTGAAAGATAAAGATCACACTAGAAAACAAGAAAAAAGCAAGAGAGATTTCTACTGGGGAAGATCAGAGAACCTTTTAGAGGCGATGATATCTGATCTGAGCCTTACAGAGTTGTCTGGATTCAGAACAGAGATGAGACTGGAATGAAGGTGGGTTGGTAGAAAGGCCACAGTGACAGGCACGGAGCAGATGGCCATCCCCACTCCACCCCAGCTGTCTCACTCTCCAGAACAAACCACTGTCAATAGTTTTCTTGTGCCTTCCCCAAGTATTCTGGGCCATATATACATATATGCATGATCTCCCTCCATGTGCGCTTCCTGTCAACATTCAGCTTTTCCACATAATAATACTCCTGGGAAATACATAGTAATTATACTTCAGGAAAAATTTTCATATCAGGCCATAAAAGTCTATTTTACTCTCTTTTTTTTTTTGTAGTTTTTGCTATAAAGCACATGCACTTGCCAGAGACAGAGGTGGGAGAAAAGTGAGAAATCACCCCTGTCCCCCGTGCTCGCTTAGGCAGCACATATACTAAAATTGGAATAATACAGAGAAAATTAGCATGGCCCCTATGCAAGGATGACACGCAAATTCATGAAGCGTTTCATATTTTTAGGAGGAGAGTCTGAGAAAAGACAGTAAGGAGAAAAACAGAGAGGCAAGACATTTATGGGACAGAGAAATGAGTTATTATCTGTTGATGATAACATGTATAGTATCCCCAACTGGACTGGTGAGAAATGTATTCATGTTGGAACATTCACTAAGAGATCTATATGATTGATAGAAGAAACTAAACTAAACTAAAATATATATTTAAACAAATAATGAAATAATATAAAATTTAAAAAGAAAAGGAAAAAAAATAAAAGAAATCATCCCCTGGGGAGATGGCCACACTACAATCCCTTCTCCATTTTCCTTTTGGAATTGCATGCACACATGCCCAGCATATTTTCCAAGCTACAGGTCTGTGATTTGAACCACAAAGTTGGCCAGGTCAGATCCTGCCGCCTTAACTACCACATCACCTAGCTGGCCCTGATTTTACTCTTTTAAGTAGGCATCTAATATGTGATTTTATGGAGCTGCCATGATTAGTTAACCATAGTTCCTTAATAATGAACTTGGTATTATTTAACTTTGCTATTACTTGGTGTTTAATTCTTAATAACAAAGTTTAGTTACAGGCCTCAAGAGCACTGAAGGCAGTGGGGAATCTTAAACTGCACATGAGGAAAAGCCTAACAATTCACATGACAAATATGAAGCAGGCCAAAAGATTTACTCAAGTATATACTTTACTTTCTATAATCAAGAACTTGATCACTCCTGATTTATGATATTATATATACACTCAACACTGCAAAACTATTTTTATTATAATAAAAAGGATGGTTCTTGATGGAACACTAGCAAGATAATTCAGGAATACTAGCTGATTTTTAAAATTACTGTATTTAACTTTATTTATTTATTCATTTGTTTATTTCAATTTTGACCAGAGAAGAACAGAGGGAGAGAGAGAGAAAGAAAGTAAGCCACCAGGTCTGAGACTCAAACCATGGTCAGCCATGTGGGAATCCAGTGCCTGTAACCACCACGTTACCTGCTGGACCCATAATTCAGGAATACTAACTGATTTTACAAGGTCATTTTGAAGCTAAGATATATTGGGAGGTAAAAAGTGGTATTAACTTACAAGCATCCATTTATAAGAATTAAATTTCTCTCAAGAAGGGATTGTAACATGACCATTCCCCATGGAAGGTACTTTCTCCCTCTCCCCCTCTCTGTCTCTGGCAACTGCATACACCCTCTAACAAATTAAAGAAAAAATGTCTCTTGTGTTGTACATTAACAATGCAAGTTTGGTTTTTAAATAAGGCATCACTAAAATGCTGTGTAGTATTTTAGATCACGATGGTTAGGGAGTCGAGCTAACCTGATAAAGCTTGGGCTCTTCTACTTACTTTCTAACCTGTAATTACAAGTAAATGATTAAGCCTCAGAAATTTCTTCTCTAGAATAGGGCTAATATTTACCTCATAGTGATATTAGTGGGGATTAAAGAAGATGAGGTGGCATATGTAGTTACCATTCAATAAATGTTAGTCAATATTTAGTGACTACCTAACTAGTAACTGTAATACTCTAATAAATATTTAGTATGTAGTGTTTACTATGTGCTGGTACTACTGGTGCTCTCTCTAACTCTCTCTCTCTCTCTCTCTCTCTCACACACACACACACACACACACACACACACACACACCACATACTCATTTTCTCCTTATGGCGGTCATATTAGCCATGCATACTAATTAATAAAAGTCTTCTTGTGTGACACTTTAAAATTATGTTTTTAGACATAATATTTTTTTGGTGCCACAGCCACTACACAAGTGATACAGAAAGTAGAAAACAAGATCCATAAAGGTTTGGAATTACAAACAACTGAAATAAAATCTAAGCTATTATATTATACAGATTGTGATGTTGTTTCACAATTTACATTTCAAAGAGAGTGTTTACAAACTCAGTGTTTACAATAAAACTGATATATCAGAAGTGTCAGAACTATACTTTCATTTTTCATGTTTTAAATTTAAAGGCTACATCATTAAAATAATAAATAACAATATGGTGCTCAGAAGCTATGAAAAAATATAAGGCATTTATTGCTTCATCAGATTTTGTACAGTATAATAAACATAGCCCTATGAGGAGAAGATATGTTCAAAAGGGATTGATTTTCTTTTTTTAAGAGAGATTTTTGCTATAGGGCATGTGCACTGTCCAGAGAGATGAATAAGGACAGAGAGACAGAAAGCAAGAAATCACCCTCTGGGGGGATGGTCACACTGCAATTCTTTCTCCTCCATTCTCCTCTTGGGATCTTGGGCATGAATGTACATGTGCCCAGCATGAGTTTTAAGCTGCTGGGTCTGGGACTCAAACCACAGTCAACTCTGTGGGAGTCTAGCAACATAACCATCGGCTGGTCCCCAAAAGGGATTAATTTTCTATAACATGTCTACCTCAACGGAAATTTTTAGAAAAGGTAACAAAACAAAGTCCACTCAGTCAGGTGGTGATGCAGCTGGACTCACATGGGAAAGGTCCTTGGTTTATGTTCTGGGACCTCCCTGAGCATGCTAGGCATGTGCTCCTAATCCAGACCAGCTGAGAGTGGAGGTGGACTGAGAGTGTCTGCCTCTCTTTCTCAGAAGAAATAAATATGTAAAAGCATTAAAAAGAAAAGCCCACCACTCTTCCATTTCAATGTTCAGTTTTCTTCTCTACTTTTGCTATGATGGATTTATGAAGAAGCTAAAGGAAAGGCTAGAGTTAAAGAGGAGGTTACAGTGGCAGGAGATTTCTTCAGCTTTCACTGCCTTTTCTTGGATTTCCAGTTTTAGGAAAGTTCAATTCAATAGACTTTACCTCAAGGCATTGGTGCCAGAAGTGCCGTCAGGGCATAGGCCCGTATGTTTCCCACAGAGAATATGCTCCTGCAGAATAATTTTAAGTTGAGATTCTCATTAGCATGTTCTCTGTCCCTGTATAGAATTCTAAGGCCTCAGAATTCAGAAAAATACAAAATCTAACAGCATTCTTATAATAAGGAAGAACTCACTGAATCTAATGGAATCAGATGTGTATTAAATAGGAATGACAACCATTATGGTTAGGTCAAAAAAATAAAAGCTCTAAACTCATCCAAGAAAAAGAAATCACACCAACAAGTTTCCAGATGACCCTAGTGAAGAGCTCGGCACCCAGGCTCAGGGAGACTCAGAGGAGCCTTCCCAGCTGCTTTTCTAAAGGAGCCTGGACACTTGGACTCCTTCTCTGTGTTGGCCTATACAACTCTGGAACAGGGCCCTGTCCCAGATGAAATATCTTGATCCTGCCAACTGCTTCTTGGCTTTGAGCAGCTGTAGGAGCAGCTGGTTTTACAACAGTCACAGAGTGAGTCCTTGTTCTGAGGTAGGAGAGTTCTACATTTTGTAAGAGACTTTCTTGTAAATTCGAGTCTTTATACAGCTACCTTTATGAGCTTTAACCTGACAATTTGGTGTGCTGTGCTTGCTATTCACATGTCTTACAAATAACTAAATGATCTATAATCGTTTCATCCAGAGAAAATCTTTCTTCAACTACCAAAGTCAAGTTTATCTAATTCTTTGCTTGAATCACAAACGAAAGAGTCAAGATAGGAGATCAGTTATCCCTAGGTCAGTATAATTAGAAGTCAATAGAATTCCAGGGCTAGCAGGTGGCATGGTGGTTAGGGGCGCAGGACTTCCACATGGTCGACCACGGCTCGAGTCCTTCACCTGGTGGCTTGCTTTCTCACTCTCGCTCTCTCTAGTTCTCCTTCTTGCTGTGTCCCTCTCTGGTCAAATTAAAAATATAAAAAATTAAAAATTAAAATGAAAAAAAAAGAAATTAAAAAAAGAAGTCAATAGAATTTCAATAATGGTAGACTGAATACAAGAATTTACCCCTGCCCACTTCTGCTATGTTAGTAATGGGATTTTTCCTTTAAAATCATGAAGCTGCTAGGACAATAAGAACCTGAGAGGAGAAAATAACAAAATGTTAAAAACTGAAAAGTAGAACTGAATCTTAAACTAGCAATGGAGAAAGCCAATACCAACATAATTTACACCACAGAATTTCTAAAAAGCACTATTAACATTACTGGAAGTAGGCAACAACAGAACGAGTGGGCTGACATAGAAAGAATCTACTGAACTTATTTCAAGAGCTAGCTAAATTCCTCAAACCAGGCTCCTACTCATAAACTGAATGGTTGCTCCTCTTCCATGTGGGCAAAAGTCTGAAGGTAACAGTTTCTGCAGTCTCTGGAAAGTATGAAATGTAGGTCTCTGGTGAGAAGCTAGGCACAATTTGTAGGGAAGGATGGTACTCTAATGAAAACTGGAGACTGGGTGAACATATGTATGCTGGGATACCCTCCCTCAATCTCCTCCACTTGGTTTCTAAAGGATGGTGGCCAGGCACAGAATTTACAGACAGGAGACTAAATGATATTCTCTGGTTGATCTGAACAGTCAAAGAGGAGAGTGCTAGAGAAACTGACACTGGTGGTTCCCCAAGAAAAAGGCCATTAAGAGCACCTGAAGAAGAGCTATTGCCAGTGAGCCCCACTTGTGCATGGCAGGCTCAAATGAGCCTATTTCCCCCACTCCCATTCTTGAATATAGTGAACAAGAAAGAACCATTTGACATGTGAGGAAACAATGTAAAATGAAAGATAGAGTCCAAAACCAAACACAAAATCTACTTGTACCACAAGAATACAGATAGCAAAAATCCAGATTGTGAGAAACTAGGACAAATGGCCAAGTTTCCTTAACAAGTTAATTGCACAAAAAAGAAAGAAAGAAAGAAAGAAAGAAAGAAAGAAAGAAAGAAAGAAAGAAAGAAAGAAAGAAAGAAAGAAAGAAAGAAAAAAGAGAAATGGGGAACTTATATTGATATTAAAAGAGACTTAATAGAGCCAGCACGTGGCAGGTGGTTAAGGTGCTGGATTCACACATGGACAACCCCAGTTCATGTTCCAGACCCAGCAGGTTGAAAAAATTGCCACAAATAAATAGATAAATAAATAAATATATGGAAAGAAAAGACTTAAAATATATAACCAATTGTACTATATGGACCTTATTTGAGTATTGATTTGAATAACCCAACTGTTTAGAAAAATATATGAAATCATCAAAATAATTTAAATATTGGTTGACTATTTGGTGATATTAAGGAACTATTGTTGACTATTATTTTTAGGTATTACATATTATGGTTATGTTTAAGAATCTTTATGTTTTAGAGATACAGACTAAAATATTTATATATGAAGTGACATGATAACTGGGATTGTCTTCAAAACAATCTGGGTCGCAGGCTGATTAAATAACCATCAATGGAATGAAGGGAACATGAAAATCCTTTGTACTAGTCTCCCTACCATGTTTAAAATTTTCCATAATGGAAAAAAAGGTGTCATTAGAATCCTCAGAGAGGAATTGAAATCATAAAACAGAACCAAAATAATATTTGAAAAGGAACATTTAGAAAATTTTGTAAAGCTCCTATAAATAAAAAATGATAGAAATAAAACATTTAATAAAGAGTTGGCAAAAAAAAAAAAATTGAAGACATATACCAGGAAATACAATGGAATGCTAAAGAAATGAAAATTTAAAAGAGATGAAACAATTGAATGACTAGTTCAGAAAGACCAAGATCTGGATAACTGTTTGAGTGAGACAGAAAAGAGGAATAGGAAGGAGGAATTCATCAACACAATAAGGTAAGGAGGCCCAGGACTCTATAAGAAAAAGATGCACTGATCGCTGACCAATTAATGAAAACAGGCCCAATATTGAGAAAAAGAGATTAAACAAATTTGCATAAAACAAAACAAAACTAAGCAAAACCCTGGCTGTATATAAACGATTAGGAATCAGAAGCATATGAAACTTGACAACAGAAAAAGCTAGAAGCCATTGGAGCAATACCTTCAAAATTCTGAAGGAAAATTCTTGCCAGTATAGTTTTTTCTCCAGCCAAACTATCAAAGATGAAAGTAGAATAAAGACATTTTTTTGAAAGGAAGGTCTCAAAAATTTTATTTCTGTTCACCTTTACTCAACAATAACAGCAAGGAAGTAAATTCAAAATGAGGAATAGGGACAGTCAGTGTCATGGTGGTTGAGGTGGCTGAATTCCTTTGACTAACTACATGGTTGAAGTCCTGGACCTGGCAGCTTAGAAAACACTCTGGGTGCATGCGTTTGTGCCCAAAATCCCAAGAGGAGCGTTGAGGAGAAGAGACTGTGACATGACCATCCTCCATGAAGGGTGCTTCTCATTCTGTCTCTCTCTAAAATGAACACATGCACCCTAGATCAAATTATATACCTACATATGAAAAAAAAAAAAGAGGGGAAAGAAATAAGAGAGCAGGAATCTAGCAGAGAAGAGAGGTAAAGAGAATCCCCAGAATGGTAACAAAGAGAGATTCCAAAATAAAAGGTATTCTATGCCTTGGTTCTCTTACCTGTGAAACAAAGGGCTAACACTAGTGCCTACCTCGTAGAGTTGTTACAAGGACTCATCATAAAACATTTATAGGGGTACCTGCACAAAGTAAGAGCTACAAGAGTTGTAGTTATAATCATCAAAGAATTGACTCTAAATAATATTAACACAGAACTTGATAGATCACAATCACTTTTTTAAAAAGAAGTCAATGTAGTACATATTTCTTTTTTTTTGGAGAGGTTTTCGCTATATGGCGCTTGCGCTCGCCAGACAGACAGAGAGAGACAGAGAGACAGAAAGCGAGAAATCACCCCCCAGGGGGGATGATCACAACGCAATCCCTTCTCCTCCATTCTCCTCTCGGGATCTTGGGCACATACGCACACGAGCCCGGCGTGAGTTTTAAGTCTTCAGGTCCGGGACACAAACCGTGGTCCACTACGTAGGAGTCCAGCGACATAGCCATTACGCTAACTGCTGGTCCCAATGTAGTACATATTTCTGAACTGAATGTATTTCTAGCTTTAGAATGGCTGAAAAGCCTCATACCATATAAGGTTTTGGAGGTTGGCAGACTTCTGAGATTTTTCTAGTGCAATTTCCTCATCTTAAAGAGGAAGAAACTGAAAGTGGCTAAGTAACTTGCTTAAGACCACATAACCATTTAGAAAAGGAGTTGGGACTTCCACTCAGGTGTCTCATGATAATGCACTGAAAATCAGAAATGGAACTATCGAAGTTATGTCTCTATCGAAGAATGTCAGCATTTCACATATACAAAACAAACAAACAAACACATAGAAATATATTGTCCAATCCTGTCATTTTACCCAAAACCTGGCCCTGTGCTCAAGATACCTATAAGCAGAAAGACCACATAGAAAGATCCATCCAGGATGATGAAGACAGGAGACGACAGTTGGGTTTACCGAGTTAGGTTGATAGTACAGAAGAACATGTATTAAATTCACTGCCCTTCCCAGAATTTTTAATTATAGGAAGGACACTTTAGTGAACTTAAACACAGAAGTAAGAATATTAAACCCTAGTGTGAATCAATGTGGTGCAGCACGGATGGGCATTTCTGATCTCCAAGCAGTGTTCTTCTATCACAAAGTTCTCTGTCTAGATGGGCATTTCTGATCTCCTATGGGCAGTGTTCTTCTATCACAAAGTTCTCTGTCTTTCTAAAGGAACATAGGCAATTAGTAGGTTTAGTAGTCATTTCAGTCCCTGCTTCCAAAGAAATGATACTGTCATAAAAATGACACAACAACGAGGACTATCAAGGAAAGCCAGTGAAAAGCATGAGTGCAGTCAGCAGAGAAAAGACAGGATCTTGGGAGAAAAGGATTTCTTCTTGGTCTCACTCAGGCAAAGCACCACGGACACTCCCTTGATGTTTGAGAGGGGAATCAGGCTGGGTGGGAATTTTCCTGGTTAAAATGCCATGATCTGTCTTAATCTTGTTTCAACTGTAAATAAGTCCTCTACATTTTCAGAAAGCCCCATTCAATAGTTGGAAGATGAACTTACTTAAAAAGAAAATTGGCCATTTTCTCCTCATTGAATCGCAGAGGAAAAGTACATGCTAATTTCTCATGTTTGAAGCACTGAAAATTTTTATACTCTTGGATATTTATAACAAAACAATTTGTAATTACCTTTGGATATAGTACTTACCACACTGTGATCCAAATACGAGAGTGATGACTGGCTACATTAAATACCTCAATATTATGACCATTTAGCTAAGATTTAAAATGGCAGGTAAAGAGTCCAAAAATACCAAAAAAGAAAATAAATAATGCTATTTTCAAATGTTAAATCCTTTTTACAAATGTTTATATTAGTACTTTTGATTAATAAAAAGATCTCCTTCCTTTTTCTTGGAAGCATTAGGTACATTCTGGAAAATAATTTGAATAATAAATATAGACATATGTACTGGTAACTTAGCCAAGATAATAAAAAAGTAAATGGAAAACTATTTAGAAATATTTCTAATTTCTTCTGTTTAATAATAGAAACATACAGAAAATAGTTTTAAATAGAAAGTACTATTACGTCAATACTCACAGAAAAAGCAGAATTCCAGTGTTTGCCAGGGCAAAGGCGAGTCCCAGAATCCCACTGCCCATAATGGCATTGCTTAGGTTGAAAACTGACATGCCTAAGGAGGTTGTTCCTGGAATCTGAACAAAGAAACAAACATTCACACTAAGCTAAATAGTTTCCAAGTAAGTTCATCGATCCAAAACCTTTAAGCACTATTAGGAACCAACCTGAAATAAAACTCAAGAAATCCTTTCTTAGTGTTCTAGTTACTTTCTTAAATGAGTTTCAGGAGAAACTATATAGGATATGAGAAATATCTTGGTGAATATAAATAGTTATACTTCTGGAACTATGCTGTATGAATTAAAAACATCTGTTCTAATTTCTGTAATTTTTTTAAAAAAAGCATACTTTATTATAATGATACTTACATATTCATCACATTTCTTTTTTTCCAAATGGCTGTTTGTGAGACTTCTTCTACTTTCACGATCAGAAATAAACTTGCTGTAAAGACACACATAATACATTTAACCTCATGATAATGATTTGACGCTTAATATCATAATTAGGTGATTTACTTACCAAAACATATTCTGCATGAATATTTACCTGTTGGTTTCCTAAGAATGTAGACCCTTATTCAACTCCCTCCTCAATTTCTTTACCCACATCAGTTGTCTGTATTTTGGTTTTACCAAATAACCTATAAGTGCCCCAAGGGCAGGCTACTTTCTCTCCTTCATTTTTATATCCCTTGCTCTGCCTTGTACAAAACAGTGCTAATAGTAGGTGCTCATCTTGAGATGAAATGAAAGACAATCATAAATCAAAAAGGGCTATTTTGAATCATTTTAATAATAAATTAAAATACTATATACAATGTAAGTTAACTCTTATATAGATTTCTCCTTGAGTGGAAAATTAGATAATATCAAGACTGCTGTAAACCTAATATTTAAAAGAATACTGGGGCTGGCAGGTGGCATAGTGGTTAAAGGCGCTGGGTTCCCACATGACCGACTACAGTTCAAATCCAAGACTTAGCAGCTTTCTCTCTCTCTCTCTCTCTCCCTCTCTCTCTCTCTCCCTCTCTGGCCAAATAAAAATAAACAAATAAATAAAGTTAAATAAAATAATTTCTAAATAAATAAATAAATACTGGGTAGAGTTGACTCTGAGGCACAGTGGTGATGTGCTTGTTCAAGAGAAGCCGGGTCCCATATGGTAACCATGGTTCGAATGCCTGTCCCAGTCAGCCTGAAGCACACTGGGCATACATGAGAGTGCCAAGATCAGATGAGCTGGTGGATTGGAGGCAGAGTATGGCAGCATGACCAGACCCTGTAGAGGGTGCTTATTTATCTCTCTCTCCCCCCCTCTTTCTTTCTCTCTCCCCCTCTCTCTCTTCCTCTCTCTCTCTTTCTGTCTCTCTCCCCTTTTCTCTTGCTATCAGTGTTCATGCATGCACTCTATCATGAATAAAGAAAAAAAAGAATATTAGAGGCAGGGTTCCTTCTGAGCTTGTATTCTTAAGAGTACAAAGTTGTTATATAGGAGTTTCCTCTCCCTAGCAAAAAAGAAAACTGTTTCATCATCAAACATTTCTTCAGCATCTGCTATATTCAAGTCACTGGAACAGGCAATGGGGAAACATGGGGGGGGGATCATATAAAAAGGGATGTTGACATTAGGATGTAGGATTCAGACTAGAAAATTAAGGTGGGGAGAGGCAGGGTATGTGGTTCATGGTTAGGATCAGAGCCAAAGCTTTAAGAAAGTATGGGGTTTAGAACTGGAGTTTAAATCTCCACTATCTCTGCGACCTGGGCATGTTACCTATCTGTGAAAAGGGAGTAATACTATTACATTACCCCATCAAGTTACTGGGAGAATAAAATGAGTAAGCACATCACTTAAACATCAGTCCAGCATCTTGGAGAGAGTAAGAGCAATAAATGTAAGTCATTCCTTTTTATGGGAGAAGCGGAACTTGAGTTGGGAGGAGAAAGATTCAGATAGAGCATTTTGAACAAATACATAGAAGAATTCAAAATGTTCTCAGAACCCTGAAAAACTATAGTTAGGGTTAATATCAGAACTTTATGGTCTAAATGTATAATTTTTAAAAATTCTTCATTAAAAAAGTAATTGCTTTTATTAAGCGTTTATCCACACACGAGTAACTGATATATGTATTATAAGGTGTGGTAGAGCTGCTTTTTTGGCTCTTTCAGGTTTGGAAATTGAATTATCTGGCCATGACAAGAATTAATTAGAGCCAGGACCAGCAGTTGGTGTAATGGCTATGTTGTTGGACTCCCATGTAGTCGACGGCAGTTTGAATCCCTGACCCAGTGGCTTAAACTCACAAAGGGCGCGTGTGCGTGCGCCCAAGATCCTGAGAGGAGAATGGAGGAGAAGGGATTGCAGAGTGGCCATCCCCCCTGGAGGGGGGGTAATTTCTCACTTTCTGTCTCTGTCTCTGTCTTTGTGGCAAGTGCACCTCTCCAGAAAAAAAAAAAAGAATTAATTAGAGTAAATTTTGCGTTAATAAATATAAAATCTCTTGAAGGGATTATTTCAATGGAGCATGTATCTTTAACTTGTACATTATACTTTAAATTCTCTATCAAATAATGTCATGTTTCACAATAAAATGCTTTTAAATAAATTTATGTATCACTCATGTAGACGGCATTTATCTATCTATTTTCACCTTCAATACAATATAGCTCTTCCTGGCATTATTTCTCCAAGTTTATGTTATTTCACTAGGAAAAACCAGAGGCAGGCAATGTATACACCACAGACTTACTCTGAGACCATCACTTGGTATAAACTCACCATCTCCACACCTTGCTTTGCCTAGTACCTGCCGATCACTGTGAGGGTTCAGAAGGACATGGAAGAAACCTTTGGTCTCCTAGAATAAGGAGCTGATACTCTAGCCCAGGATAAGCCATGCCAGCTAACACACCGGTTTCAGAATGTTAGGCTGTGCAAAATTAAGATGAGATAAGGAATCCAGAAAAGGAAACACCATTGTTGAGTGGGCTTGGTCAGAGGAAACTTAAGGGCAGAAAGAAGCCTCGGAAATAATATCGCATGCTCTTGGCGAGAGAATAACATAATGAAAGCAGTGTCTTTGGAGACTAACTGTAGCAGTTGGACAACATTGCTGCTAATGATTGGCTTGATCTTTCTTTTGCCCTTAAAGTTTTAAATATTTCCACAGAACTGAGGTTTATAGATCTGGCTGCAAACAGGGCAGCGGAAAGCAATCTTCCCTTTCACACGGTGAGCCAAGAAAACAAGGGTGCTGGACTTCCTAAAATGAAATTGGCTCATATTTAAGGACTGCTGTTAAATAAGAGACTATGTTTAATAAGGCTAGTTTTGGAGGTTTCATTTGTTTGTTTTGCAAGAGGGCTTGTGTAGTCCAGAGGAAGGCAGACAGTGAAAGGATAAAGCACTCCTCGTAAGGCATGACCACACCACAATCCCTTCTCCATCTCTCCCTCCTTTCAGGATTTTAGGCATGCATGCACACACACCTTGAGTGATTTTCCTTTTCTTTAAATTTTTTCCCTTTATTTATTCATTCATTTATTTTAATTTGATCAGAGAGAGACATAGAGAGTGAGAGAGAGGGAAAGTCAGAAAGCAAGTCACAAGGTCCAGGACTGGAACTGTGGTCAGCCATGTGGGAATGTCCAGAGCCTTAACCACCACATCACCTGCTAGTCCCCAACTGGAGCGATTTTAAGCCCAGGTCCAGGATTAAAATAGAGAAGGAAGGAAGGAAGGAAGGAAGGAAGGAAGGAAGGAAGGAAGGGAGTCAGACATAAGGAAGCCAGTGCCTTAACCACCATGCTACCTGCTGGCCTTAGGTTAGTTTTTAATAACCAACTCAAATCTATCAAATCTTTATTCAGCAGGTCTCCCATTTGCCTTTCTTGTAGAGGAACTTGTTTTCTGAAAAGGATTGCATTATTTTTATTATTTTATTATTATTATTGCCAGAGGGTGCGGGTACTCACAAGAGACAGAATACAAGGAAAACTATGCCCCAGTGGGCAGTGATCATCCTACTATCCTTCTCCCTTCATCTCTCCATCCTGTCAGAATTTGGGGCACACACACACACACGTCCAGTGTGTGTTTCAAGTCATTGAACCAGGACATGAACTGCAGTCAGCTGTGTGGGATCTGATGCATATAAAGGGCTTAACATGATGTGCCATGGTACTGACCCTCCATTATTATTAACATTTTCAAAAAAAAAACAATAAACTGCCTGATATGGCAGATCTAAGTTCCAGGCCTGGCATTCCTCCCCAGAATTGATGGCAGAGGACTGGTGGGCAGAGAAGAAAGGGCTGCAGGCACTGTATTATGAAAGAGCATTCAATAGTGTCAAACGCTGTGCAGCTGAAGGGGGTGAAAAATAAGCTGCATGACTGCCAGCTATTCCCAGAAGAGATTTGCAGAATCAGAATAATGACACTGACTTACAGAGCTGTTTTACAACCATTAAAAATACACTAAAACACCTCATTTGTCAAGAACCTCACTAATTCTGTCTCCACTGGTTCACTTTCTGCAGAAGATTATAGATTTTCCCAAACATTTCTACTGGTTGTCTTGGAACAAGTTTCAAGTACAAATTCTCCACCTGGGTATTCTAGGTACTGCATAATTTGATTTTGCCTCATTGTCCCAATCTTAGTTATCTTTGCTTTTTAAGAAGATCCTCCAAGGGACCAGCAGTTGGCATAATGGCTATGTCACTGGACTCCAATGTAGTTGACCACAGTTCGAGTCCCAGACCTGGTGGCTTAAATTCACGCCAGGTGTGTGTGTGTGCGTGCCCAAGATCCTGACAGAATGGAGGAGAAGGGATTGCGGCATAGCCATCCCCTCTTGGGGGGGGAAGAGGGTGATTTCTCGCCTTCTGTCTTTCTATCTGTCTCTGTCTTTCTGGTGAGCACACATGCTCTATTACCAAACACCTCTCCAAAAAAAAAAAAAAATAGAAGACCCTCCAAAGAGGAGGAGAAAACTGAAGCAAGATTAGTGCACACTGAGAGAGGGGGCAGCCCTCTGTCCTCCTCTCAGCTAATCACTGCCTGCCAGTTTCTAGACCTCATCTTCCACAGGTCATCCTAACACTGGTTTGAAGAGAGTTTCTGACTCTGACCTATTTACTACTTATCTGTAGTGCACACTGTGCCACTTAACGCATCTTGCAGCCAAAGTGGTTGTGCAGTGCTCTCTGCCTCTATAGTTCCTTCTCACACAAACCTACCTACATATTAGCAACTCAGAGGAACCCTCTGTAAACTGAACGTGTCTTCTATTTAAGAACTGTAGTTTAGGCGGCAAGAAATTAGCTCAATAAGAATGAAAGCACTTAAAGAAAGCTTCTTTATTCTCTTTATGGTGTTTCAATTTTTTCTTCTCTTTAGTCTTTAAATCTTTGCTTTGTACTTCTGTAAACTTTAAAACAAACTGATAAAGCCAACATTTCTGTAATGGAAAATTCCACCCAAAATAACTAGGTTAAGCAGCTTATAGCAAGTTTCTGTTATCTCGCCATTTTTAAAAGGCAATTGCTTGTTTAAAAACACCGACTTCTGACCATGAAATTGACTTAAAATTTCTCTTTATTGACTTAAAATATGCTATGGGAGAAGATGCCTCTGATATGTGGTCTGAGTATGATAAAGGTACTATTAACAAAGAGTTTTCACTGGGTTCGTCCATACTTGTGAAGCAGAATTCGATCAACTATTAGATAGCCAATTGTGTGAACAAAATGAAACTCTGTAATGGATGATTTGGTGATCCTAAATAGATAAAACCTTTTTACAAAGGGTGCAGCATTATATTGAGATATCGTGTGAAGAGAAGCAAGCAATGTAAAGCTATTATTTAAAACCAAAATCAACAACAACAATCCAATTAATGATGGACTGTACAATAGGAAGATAATCCTCCTATTTTAATCTCTACCAGTCAGGTTCTTACTAGATTACAGTGTTTCATTTTGGGATTCATAACACAGAAGAGATGAATTCTTGAACTTAAATGACCTTTCCTGGTCCTAGCTCTGAAATGCGAACATTCTATAAGAAAAAAATTAAATGAAAGAAGCAAATAATGAAGAGATTGGAAAGTATGTGAAAAGAAAGAACTGAAGAAATCGTAGGTCTTTAAGGAGAAGAGAAGACTGGGAAGTACCTAAAGCTTTATTTAGCGAAGAAACACCACTGAAAATAAGAGGAAGAAAAGACTTTGATTGTAGCAGAATTGATTAAAGCAATCACAATTAAAGCAATTAAAGAATCTTCTGACATGAAATTGAATATAGGAATAAGTTGTAGAATCTCCTCTGAAGTATGAAAAACACATTAGAGAAAAAAGGAATAAATGTTTAAGGGTCCTCTCAAGTGATAAAAATTTAGAACAGAAACTATAATATATAAAGACAAAAAGATGAAAAAAGGCTCATTCAGGATATAATCACAAAAGTTCCTTCACACTCTTTTAAGAACTGATTTTATTTTTAACTTCCCAGAGGGCATGTGGGCTTGCCAAAGAGAGAGAGAGAAAAAAAAGAGAGGAATGCACCCCCTAGTAAAGTATGGCCACACAGTCATCCCTGCTACTCTATTTTTCCATCTTGCCAGGACTCTGGGTATGCACACACATGCACCCAATGTGTTTTTCAAGCTGCTAAGGCCAGGATTTAAGCCGTGTGGTCAGCCATGTGGGATCCAGTTCCCTTAACCACTAAGCCATAGAGCTGACTCCTAGAAAAACATTTTTATGTTTATTTATTTGTTTCTTACATGAACATTAGAGACAGAGAGATAGCTCCTCAAACAGGGTCTTAAGACTACAATCCACCCCCAACTTTGGCTAGCCCCTGGGTTATGTGCACTCATGTGCCTGGGGTACCCAGGGAAGTCTGTGGATGTTAACCCAGACCTTTCCCAAGTGGGTCAGCCTCACAGAGCACCAGAGTACTACCGTCTGGAGCTAAGAACAATTCTTAATCAAATTTTGTTAAATAGTTCCTGGGCCATAAAAACAGAGAGCAGATAAATACTAAAATACGTGAATATTTGTTTGGCTACACCTAGAATAATCTACTATCTCACTAAAGTTAGGATAGCAATAACCAGCAATCATTAAAATCTAAAGCAATATTTTACTCCTGGGAGTGGAGAAGAAAGAAATAAGTACTTGCCAAAGAAAGAAGGTTGCACTTTTATTGTCATAGACTCGTCTCATACTAAGAGGCTTACTGTTGGTTAGACACTAAGCTGAATCTTTTACATGAGTTTTCTCATCTATTTTCACAATAATTAATATAGTTTGTACTATTTTTAGCCCCATCTTAGAGAAATTAAGTAACTTGACCAATGTTACATCACTAACAACTAAACTATTGCACGAGGATTTAAACCCAGGCAGGCTGATTATAGAACCTGGGTTTTTAACCTACAAACAGCATTGTATTACATATTCCCCAGCACTCCCCTGAGGTACTCTATTGCACAAGGATTTAAACCCAGGCAGGCTGATTATATATAGAACCTGGGTTTTTAACCTACAAACAGCATTGTATTACATATTCCCCAGCACTCCCCTGAGGTACTATTATTATCTCTGTCTTACAGGATGGGACTGAGGCTCAGAACACAAGGTCACTTAAGATCTACGATAGAGCTGGGATTCAATATACGTCTAAATCTAGAGCTGTGTACTTAACTACTCTCGCTTTCATTCATCAAGTAGTTTGTAAGGTCTACCACGTACCAAGCACTATAACAGACAAAAGGGATATAAAGATGATGAAGATGGTCCCCTCTCTCATGAAGCTTGCCCTCAGAGGAAGAGTCCATAGCTTGCTACTCAAACTGTGGTCCAAGGATCAGTACTATGGGCATCACATGAGGGCTTATAGAAATCACAATCTTAGGCCCCATCACAAACCTACTGAATCAGGATCCAATTTTAGCAAGGTTACCTGAGTGTTTCATATGTATATTAAAATGTCTGCAGCGCTAGCCTAACAAACATTTAAAAGATTTTGCCATTCCAGGTACAGGCTTCTGTACCTGGAATCCAAAAATTAGAAAATGAAATAAAGCAACTGAAATGGAGTAAGGACAGGAGTCTTAATGCCTAAATGGCTTTACTCTTTTTTAAACTAAACTTGAAAATGATTCCTTTCTATCTTAGTGGAGAATTTCCAGGTGAACCTATTAGCTAGATGCCAGGTGATCCAAGATCAACATTTGTTTTCAGCGTTTTCTCTAGCTTCCTAAAAGGAGACACTGTTACCTAAAATTCACTGTTTCAGGAGGGGTGGTTCTTTTAGATTCACATAATGGGGCTGCCCTTACTCCCACAAATGTGGCAAAGATGCATGAAGAATAAGGAATATTTAGGTGTAGATTTTTGATGAACCAGTAAAATATGCCAACCTAATAAGCCAGGTCATCCAATAAAGGACTAATAAAATTGGTGGAATCTTTTTTTATTTCTATTTATTTTTATTAGTTTTATGTTATAGAATATTATTTTTAATATAATTGTCCTAGAGTCAGAAAGCAAGCAAGATTCATAAACTGTGTACATGAAGAAGGGGAAATGATAGACAAAAAGAAAGAAACACATCACTTTGCACTTGTGCTGGTGTAACCAAATTCCACAACGTAAGCGGTCACTGCCCAGCAGCTTTCCCTCTGCCAGATCACTGCCCTTGTCACAGTCTCTGGGGAAGTGAGCTCATCTGGAACGTTGGCCACATCTATGATGAGAACAGGTGCTCCTCCACCTACTGCAAGTAGTAATCACCTCAAAACCTTGACACTTTTAACAAGCAAAACTTGTAAAAGTCAAGTTCAGATTCCAAACTGGGTAGTATAAATGACTCTCACTTTCAGGACCTGGAGGTTTGCATTGCTTGAAGAACGAAGCTCCGTTATGAAACCAAAATGTGCTGTTTGTAAAACAGTGAGACTCGCTTCCATTGGTAAGGGAAGGTCAGCAGTCAGTACAGGACCCTACAGGAGTACACAGCATACAGTAGCACTGGTGGGGCCAAGAGAACTATTAAAGTCTAGCTTTTTATCAGTGCCCAAGCATTATACTCAGAGGCAGGAGGAGAGAGCAGAAAGACATGAGTTTTAGACAGACCTGTGTGGACCTTTGGGCACACTTTTATTTCTCTCAGCCTCAGTTTCCTTACTTGTAAACTCAATTTAAAAATTGTCCCCATTTTCAGAATACTGCTTTTCATTTATAAAGCTATGTGATAACACAGGTAAAACATCTGGCACTCAAGAAATGGTAGGTATTATTATAATTACTCAGAAAAAGTAAAAGTAAGTAAACTTGGGTCCAACAATAAGAAACATCACCTAATACAATAAACAATACTTAGATAACAATGAGGAAAAGTCTTTCAGTAAAGGACTTAATCTCTGAAAACATTTAAGGGAGGGACAAAAGGAGAGACAGGGCCAGGTTTGCTTGCTTGCTTGCTCTTTAAAGAATTATTTATTTAATTTTATTTGTTACTATTCTTTTTTAATTTGACTAGAGAGAGAGAAGGAAAGTGAGAAAGCAAGCCACTAGGTCCAGGACTCAAACCACAGTCAGCCATGTGGGAGTCCAGCACCTTAACCATCATACCATTTGCAGGATTTCTAATCACAAGGAAATGATGGCAGCTAAATCTTGTGCTGGACTTTCAATTACATACTATATCAGAACGTATTGCAGACGATCAGAAATGGTTTCTACAAAGATGCCTGGAGAGTTGACATAATGTTTGTATCCTACCCCCTCCCAATTTCCTTTGTATTTTCCCAAATTATAGCACTTTTGGTGTCTTAATATATAAATAGTTTTGTATCAGCCCCTTTCTTCTCCTAGTCTTTTAGGAGGCCATGCCACTAACTCCCAAGCTAGAGGACTTTGTGCAAGGGATCCACAAAAAACAGCTATAAAATCTGTAGGTCAGAACTAACAGGGAGCATAGCAGTTAAGGCATCTGAATCCCATGTGGCTGATCTCACAGTTCAAGTCCTGGATCTGGTGGTTTGAAAATCAAATCATCCTCCCTGAGGGGGGATTTCTCACTTTCTCTTTCTCTCTCTTTTTTTCACACACCCTATAGCAAAAACAAACAAACAAACAAAACCAGTAGGTCAGAGAATGCCCCCAAATCATGAAAAAAAAAAAAAAAAAGGACACTTGGTTCTTTTCTTATAACTTGAGAAACACAGACCACAGAGAGGCCTTCTGCCTCTCTACTTCCTTTTGGTCCTCCTATCACTCATGGTATCTTTGCTTCCTTTCTCTTTCACTGGCAAATGTGACTTTGACCATGTCTTTATTAAAATGTGTGCAGATGACCACAGTGCCCATGCGGGAGGGGGTGTGCAGTGAAATTCCAATAGTCTGTTTAATTCATAAGCACGGAGCTTTGGAAAAGTTTGGGCTGGTTGGGGTCCAATGTATTTATACATTTTTATTAGACTCAATTGAAAGACCTGAAAAGATGAATAAATTACTTTCCCGTTTGCTTCATCTGCTGTTGCAGACTATGCCCAACAGATGTCACATAAGAAATTCAAATTGCATCTTCAAATGGAGCATAAATTTAGTAATGAATAATTCAAGAGAATAACTGAAAACCAGAATAATTTTCTAGAGCCATTTCTTTCACTGGCTAGAAAGTGTTGGGAAAATACTTACCTATTTATTTGACCATTTTCGACTTCAGTGAAATCATTAGAATCATTGCTAATGTTATCATCCTCAGGCACCGTCATGTTTTGCAACTCAGTTAATTCGAGTCCACTTTTGAAATGCATCATGTTTAGAAGGATCTGTAGTCAAAAAAAGTCGTCCAAGTTTCTCCTGTCCCAAGTGTATTTAGAAGCAGATAGCAGCAAGAATATAAGCTTCACTCCCCTATGATAGAAAATTTCAAAAAAAATAATTAAACATATGAAAAATACCACTGAGTAAAAAGAAACTATTACAAGTAAATACATAGTTAATTGCTGATAACTCAACTTTTACATTTTGCCACTAGATGCACTAAAAGAGTCATTGTACATCAAGTTAAAGAAGCTTATCTCTAAATTTCATGCCTTTTGTAAATTTCCCTATATTTTAACTATAAAATGAGTCATGTCCTATAATCTTTACGCTCACATTTACAGGAATATCATGTTAGCTGCAGGCGATATAGATGCCCTTTTATGAAACACTGTTTAAAATGAAAGCGATTCAGATATTTGACTGTGTTATATCACAAGGCACACAAATAGCTGGGCACAGGCTGCATAGACATGAAGCATCTTTAACAACCCCAGCTTAATAAAAATGCAAATCTTCATTAAACAGCATCATAAGGGATCAACTTTCCAAAATGGTGGTCAACCAGCAAAGGACAAATTTATGTTTCAAAATTTAGCAAATAGTTTATCCATCAACTGCAACAGATTAAATCAATCTCTTCAGTGAAATCACTTCATGTCAGGGAGTTAGGGAATTAAAAACTCATACTCAGAGGATTTGGGTTAATCCACCTGATACTCTATTTCCCATTAGAAATAAAAGACTTCCACACCACATTTTCCCCAAATGGATGAGTACAATTTAAGATTCTGAGGGGCCACCAAGGCACGTAAG
>NW_006205727.1:4039484-4050748 GCF_000334495.1 Tupaia belangeri chinensis
GATTTTCAGAGGCACTGCACCACAAATTTAAAAAGCAGGTGGCCACAGAAGTGAAAGCAACCTTAAGAGCAAGTCTATACGTGCGTGAGAGCCTCAGTCAGTGGCTGTCAGTGAAGTGATGGGGATGGGATGAAGCAGAATGTCAAGATTTATTTGGTACTTCCTTCCAATGGCAAATCCCCCTTGAACAATGTTCTGATCTTTGGTCTGATCATGAATTCCACATGAAGATTGTAACCTAGTTAAGAGTCAAAACTTGGGAACCAGCAGTTAGTGTAATGGCTATGTCGCTGGACTCCCACATAGTCGACCGCGGTTCGCATCCCGGACCCGATGGCTTAAAACTCAGGCCAGGCGCGTGTGTGTGCATGCCCAAGATCCTGAGAGGAGAATGGAGGAGAAGGGATTGCAGCGTGACCATCCCCCATGGGGGGTGATTTCTCGCTTTCTGTCTCTATGTCTCTCTCTGTCTGTCTGGCAAGCGCACGTGCCCTATAGCAAAAAATCTCTCAAAAAAAAAAAAAAAAAAAAAGTCAAAACTTCACAGCCACCCTGTGGTATGGTGGTTGAGGTAGCTGGATCCTACATGGCCAACTGCATGGTTTGATTCTCAGACTTGTCAGCTTGGAAAATATGCTGGGTGCATGTGTGTGCATGCCCAAAATTCTGAGAGGAGAATGGAGGATGAGGGATTGAGGTTTGACCATTTCCCCTGAGGGGTGATTTCTCACCTTCCCTCCCTCTCCAGCATGCACAAGTGCCCTATAGCAAAAGCTTTTAAAAAAAAAAAAGTGAGAAAGAATGTCAAAACTTCTTTGTGTCCATCTGAGCATCCTAATGTGTCCAAGAGGCATTTTACTAATTAGCACTATTTTAAGGACCAGAGAAAGTACCCTAGAATGACACTTTTTCAAAATTCTCTTATTTTTCTACACCTAGCCAACGTATTATTCATTTTCATTTATTCCTTCTCCTGTTTAGAATAAAACTTCGCTGATTTCAGGGTTCTTTAAAATTTCCACAACAAGGCCAGCAGGTGGTGTGGAGATTAAGGTGGCTGGATCGCACATGGCCAACTGTGCAGTTCAAGTACTGGACCCAGTGGCTTGAAAGTCATGCTAGTGTGTACATGTGTGCCCAAAATCCCGAAAGGAGAGTGAGGAGAGGGGGAGTGGCCATCCTCCCTTGGGGAGAATCTCTCTCTCTCTCTCTTTCTGGAGAGCACACACACATCATAGAAGAAACAAAAACAAAATAAACTTTTGCAACATAAATACTTTCTAATACCTTGAGTTCAAGGAACCTCATCCTTCCTACAAGGCAAGGCCTCTCCTAGAAGGCAGGAAGTCAGGACAGGGAAATTAGAGACCTGTGACTTCCAGTCTTAGGATGATTCTTCTAGAGGGCAGAGAGCTGGAGAATGGTCCACCCTAACTGCTTTTAGTGCCTTCACACAGCAGCAATGTTTACTATATGCCTTTACTTCACAAAAGCTGAAATGCAATGAATTGGTTGAACCCTTGTCACCTCTTGGCCCCTTTTGATGAAAGTTGTCTAAACAGGCTAGACTGTATAATTTCTGTCTTCCCACTCTGATTCCCTCTTGTATGACTCCCTCGAAGGCTATGGAAGTGACACTACAGACTGACAGAAAGTTACTTCAGTGGACAGTGTTTTCCATCTGGGTTAAGGAGTCTTTTTCTCTCTAAAACTAGAAGAAAATAGGGTATCAGATAAAAAGTTGCTAAGATGAAGGAAGGATGAGTAATAATAGATCTGGAACCTGCTGTTTGAGTTTAAATTTTTGTAGCAAATGTGTATGTGTACAGACAACACACATATATATAAAGACATGGACAAAAAGGCAAAAGGCTACAAAGAACAGAGGAAGCACTAGCCACTAAGGTTAGGTCAGTAGTAGGCAGACAGCCGTGTAAGTTAGTCACAGAGGGCACATTTTTGTCATAATACAGCCTCTCTGAAATCTGTGTTCTTGACAATGGAAACTAGAAAATGAAAGAAAAAATTAAGAAAGTTAAGTGACACCTGATTGAGGCCACACTTGGAAAATACTGCTTGTTCAATTTCTCAAATATTTATTGCATGCTAAATGAAGACATTCAAAAAGTTAGAAAAATGTCAGAATCAGGGATCTGAGATAACTCCATAGACTCTTTAGAAGAGACATTGTGGGAAATAAAAAAAAAAGTTCCACACCCAAACTGGACTGCTGTTAGATTTTTTTTTCTTAATGATTTTTGTCATTTGGCGTGTGCACTTGCCAGAGAGACAGAGACAGTGAGAGTGGAAAATGAGAAATCACCCCTAGGATGGAAGGCCATGCTACAATCCCTTGTTCTCCATTCTCCTTCTGGGATTCTGGGTACATATATGTGGTTGGTGTGACCTTCAAGCTGCCAGGTCAAGAACAGAAGCACAGTCAGTCATGTGGGAGTCTAACACTTTAACCACCTGTGGGTCCCCACTGTTGAGATTTTGATGCATTTCTTCCCTCCTGCTTTTCTTCCTTTTCCTTCTTTCCTTTTTCTTTTCTTTTTCTTTCTTTTCTCTTTCTCCATCTCTACCTCCTCCTCTACCTCTCCCCCCTTCTCTCCCTCTTTTTTTACTCTAACATCAGGGATTTCAGATCATATTTATTTATTTATTTTTGAGAGAGATTTTTTGACAGGGCACATTCACTTGTTGGACAGACAGAGAGAGAAAGAGAAACAAAAAGTGAGAAATCACCCCCCAGGGTGTATGGCGACACTGCAATCCCTTCTCTATTCTTTTCTCAGGATTTTGGGCATGCATGCACACATACCTGGCATGAGTTTTAAGCCACTGGGCCCAGGACTCGAACTATGGTCAACTACATAGGAGTCCAGCAATGTAACCATTACACCATTTACTGGTTCCTCAGATTGTTTTTAGCTTATATTTTTTTGTGGAGTGTTCTATTGTAAGTGTTTAAAAAAAAATACAAGGGGACTTCAATAAGTTTGCAGAAGGGTCAAATGATGAGTCCGTGGTAAAATGCAATGTTTTGTAAGGCAGACCCACCAGGAAGGTTCTTATTTCAAGCCTGGAGGCCTCTCTGAGTACACCAGGTCCCTGCTTACCCATGATCTGGGGCTGGCTAAGGCTGCGAGTGGATCATAGCCTCAGGATCCACCCTGTTAAGTGGCGCTCCAACTCTTTTTCTTTCTCTTATGAGAAAAACAAAAAACAAAAACAAAAACAAAAACTTTTAAAAAGTTCATGGGAAAATGGAATTTAAGTATGAGTTTATTTCAGTGTAAAAAAATTAAAAATAGAATTCCAGGCTTAGCTTTTACATAATACTCATTTTCCTGAATTTTTGAAGACCCCACTTGTACCAGTTCCTTATTAACACATAACATAGATTTCTGTAGAAAACACGAGTTTTTGAATAGAGTATAACAAGTGAAGAGAAAAAAGAACACCTGTTATCTCAGCAAGCAGAGATGACCACTGCACGCATCCTGTCCTATGGCCTTCCAGGGCTGTCCTATGCACATAGATAGAGCGTCTGGCACACCACTGACACTCAATAAATATCTGTTAAATAAAACGAGTACAAGTAAAATATACATAGACACCTACCAAGGTATAAATCATTGCCAGCATCGAGTCTTTAAAACATATTTCTTTTACTTAATAAGATATCTTCCCTAACCTGAGTTATGTCACTAAATATAGGTCTACACCGTTACTGCTGATGCCTGACTAACTGCTTGTGCCAGAAATTGACAACCAGCCCTTTACTGCTGGACATTCAGACTGCTTGGTAGAGAGGTAGAGAGGAGACTGACAGGGGGAGGCAGTGCCTGAGTCAAGGCTTCTCAGTGGAAGGTTGTGGAGAGCAGCCAATCTGAGAAAACGTGTGATCTTTAGACACATACAAAAACGCGCTTTTGGAAGCTTTTTAAACAATGGCTATTGAGAACATTTACACACCAAAACGCTATTTGCCTAATTTTGTTGATACTGGATACTCGATACTGCAGGGCAGCATGAGGCTAAAGGAAGCCACATTTGTTTATTACATTTGGCTCCCCCAAAATTAGAGAAATTACATGGTGCCAGTTGTTTTCACATTTTCAAACAATTTACATCCAAAAACAACTGGCTTTACATTCCATTTCCTCTTACCCCATTTTTTGCCCTTTAAAAGAATAAACCTCCTGAGGCCAGTTCAGGTCACAACTTCTCTATCAGAGAAGTTGGGCCCACCCAATCCTCATTTGTCAATACTTGTCTGTCTTTTGCATTTGTTATTGCGTTTATTTCTAATCCACAGCCTTCTCCACTCAAAAAAACATGTTCAGCCAAACAAGTCCCAACAGAAGGTGAACAGCGCAGAGGTAGTAAGTACAGACAACTCAAGAAACAAAGGATTATAATTTCATTGAAAGATAGATGTGATCATTAGACTATAGAATTAGTTAAAAGACAGATTAGGGTCATCACATGAAGATCCTGATGTTAACTCAACCATAATTATTATCTTCCAACATGTATAATAGGTTATAAGTGGCAGTTTACTTCACAAAGAACATTTGCAATCAATATCACAAACTGTGAGGTATTTAAGACAGTGTTATTATCTTGATATGCTTATTGATACATTTTACTGATAACAATGTAAAAAAACATAAAATCACTCTTTTTTCTGCATGGTGTTATATGTCAAAGGAGAGGATAGACAAAGAAACCATCTGACTTTAAGTCACGCAGAGCCTCTTTAAGCAAGCAAAGCCATGCCCATGTACAATGGCAGTGGACTGTAAAACATTTGCATGATAGTACCCACACTGCATAGAACATATGTGCATGCATGTATGAAGGAATGAAGGGGAGAAGGAAGGAAAGGAGAAAGGATGAAAGATCAGGAAAGGTTTTATAAAGAGAACTTGGAACTGTGTCTAAAAATAGGTAAGATTAGCTTGAGGGATAAGGAGGGCATTACTTGTACCGGGCGCAGTACTAATATACTAACTGCTAATACTTTGTGGTGGGTTGGCCCACTCATTATTTGTCCCCACCTCATTTTAGTCTGATTCTGCAAAGGAAAGAAAATTGCAAACTACATTTCCCACACTCCTTTGTAGCCAGGGTTCTAGTTATAATTTCTATTCCACCAATCAGAAAGCAGCGGTGGCAGGAGCCAGGTACCCTTTTTGCTGGAACAGCTTGAGCTTGTGCAGCAGGTAGCCCCTGGAGTCAACAGTGGTGCTGTGATTCCTGATCATCAGATTTGGCCCAAGTGCTATGTTTCTGGAGCAAGCAGTTAAGACCAAGGCTTTCTAGTTTCCTGACTTCCTGATGGAGGTATCAGTAGCAGTTAACCTTAGAAAGCAGTTGATGATTTTTGCCCTGGTACTTATTCCTAGAGGCCTAGCATAGTGCCTGCTCTGCCAGCAATTTAAACAAGTTTATAGGCTCTTAATTCCCAGTATTAACTCTCTCTTGTTTAACTTCAATAGAAAGGTCTCTGTTAAATGCAACTTAGCCCTCACTGAAAATCTAATTTGATTACTCCTTTCTTTCAAATTTTCTTTTGCATTGTGGGAAGTTTCTAACATATATGCAAGCATAGAGGCCTGGCCTTGCAGTGCACTAGTTAGATGCTGTTTGTTGGGAGCCGGATTTCACAATGGGTAACAGCAGTTCCAATCCTGGTCTGGAACCTTGAAAAACACAGTGGGCACATGTGGATGCATGCTCAAAATCCTGAAGAGATGGGGAAATGGAGGAAAAAGGTCTGACCCTGTTGTGAGGTGCTTTCTCTCTCTCTTGTAAGCACATGCTCCCTTTAGCAAAAAGTAAATAATAAATAAAAGTAGACAGAACAGTATAATGTACTCCCTTATACCAACTTCAACAATAATCAACTCAGGCCAGTCATATTGCATTTTTACCCCCACTGTCACCTGGAATTACTTTGCAGTAGATCCCAGATATCATATCATCTATAAATATTTCAGCATATATCTCTAAAAGGTAAGCTCTCTCTCCCTTATCTATTTCTTTCGTGAAAGAGAGAGACACAGGTATGCTCAACAAGTTCGTGCTGTGATCTGCCTCAGCCTTCTAGCCAGCCAGGATCAAGGGTGTATGCATGGCGTACCCAGCGTGTATTAGGGCGACCATGATCTGAATTGCAGTCTTCCATGGGCTCTAGCATTGCAGAGTGAGACTTTGCTACCTTTGGCACTGCAGCTGGGCCAGAACTCTTTTTAAATACACCACCCCATGGTGATCAAACCTAAAACATAATAATTCCTCCATAGCACTACATATCCAGACACATATATAACATACACTTAACCTCAAAATCTGTTAGGAATTATTATTGGGGGGAGGAGAGACCAGCAGATGGTGTAATGGCAACATTGCTAATGGCTGCATAGTTGACCGCGGTTCAAATCCCAGACCGGTGGCTTGAAATTCATGCTGGGTGCATGTGTGTGCATGCTCAAGATGCTGGGAGGAGAACAAAGGAGAAGGGATTATAGCATGGCCATCCCCTCTGGGGGGTGATTTCTCACTTTCGACTCTCTGGTGAGCACACACACTCTATAGCAAAAATCTCTTTAAAAAGAATCATTTTGGGGTTTTTATTATTGTGGAGAACTAATATGATCATATTTCTTCTAGCTCAACTCTGAAGAATCAATTTTGATGGCTAGGTCAATGGTTTTGAGAAAGTCTTAGTAGACATTTCTCAAAAAAAAAAGACATAAAAACGGCCAACAGATATATAAAAACATGTTCTGGGGCCAACGACTGGTGTGGTGGTTAAAGTGCTGGACTTCCACATGGCCGACCCCTGTTCGAGTCCCAGACATGGTGTCTTGAAAGTCACACTGGTCACCTGTGTGTGCGTGTCCAAAATCCCAGGAGGAGAATGGAGGAGGAGTGATTGCAGTGTGGCCATTGCCCTAGAGGGTGATTTCTTACGTTCCCTTAAATGTCTCTCTCGCTCTCTGTGTCTTTCTCCTGTGAACACATGTGCCCTATGGCAAAAACCTAAACAGAAATGTGTTCAACATCATTAATTGTTAGAGACTTGCAAGTCAAAACCACAAAGGGATATTACTTAATACTTATTAGGGTGGCTATTAGCAAAACGTCAAGAGGTAACACGTGTTGGTAAAGGTGTGGAGAAAAGGGAATCATTGTACACTGTTGGTGGGAGGGTATATTGTGCAACTATTATGGAAAACAGTATGAAGTTTCCTAAAGAAATTAAAAATAGAACTACCATATGACACAGCAATCCCACTTCTGGGTATAAACACAAAGGAAATGAAATAACCACCTCGTGAAATATCTGCACTTTCACGTTCCTTGCAGTATTATTCACAATAGCCAAGAAACAGAGACAAAGTGCCTATTAATGAATAAATGGATTTTTTAAATGTAGTATATATGCAAAATATTTCTCAGACTTAAAAAAAGATCAATTTTACACAACATGGTAGAACCTAGGGGGACATTATTCCAAGTGAAATAGGCCAAGTGTAGAGAGAAATGTACCGCATGATCACTTATATGTGGAATCGGGGCGGGGGGGTGGCAAATACACAGATAGAGGGATTAAAGCAGTGGTTACCGGTGGTGAGGCAGAGATGAGGAGATACAGGTAGCAGATAGGATGAACAAGTCTAGGGATCTAATGTTCAACATGAGGTCTATAATTAATAATATTGTATTCAGGATTTTTGCTGATGCTCTTGCCAAAACAAAAAAAGTAACCATGTGAGAAGATGGACATATTAATTTTCCTGACCATAAGAACCATTGCACTATTCATGTGTATATCAAAACATCATGTTGTATATTTTGAATATATACAACAAGCAAGCAGAAGAGAGACCCAAGTCTGACAGTGGTCCTATTCTTCCTGGCCATCTCTTCCCACAGCTGACTGATTCACTTTACTCACTCGGAGTCCTGGGATATTGGGGCTCTTCAATGACAGTGATATGGATCCATCAGTTAATATGGATCTATATTTCAAAAGGCCTCAAACAGGCTAAACAGGTTAAAGTGTCAGATAGACTTTAAGCTAGATTGCATTAACTTGCGGTGATAATCCTAGGTTCTGGCTGGCAATTTCATATATATTTGAGTAATAAAAATGGGAAGTAAATTAATATATTAAAGTTGTTAATAAAAATTCATTAAACAGCATACTTAAGATCAAACACTGATTGCACTACATATAACTGATGTTTCAATTAAAATAAATGCTTAAACTTGATTAGGACAATATTTGACAAGCCTAGAACCCTTAGGAGGTGGGGAATAATAAATACGGCCTTTGGTAGTGAAAAGGCTAGGAGACAGTATACAATCCCAGAAGAATTGATATTTTCTTTTCTTGCCCAAGACTGATGGCTTAACCAGTGCCATGGTCTTTAGCTCCATTAGAGCCCTGTATCTCTACTTCTCTCTGGCTTCCCTGACTCTGCCCATCACTCTCAGAGCTCCTTATTTGGAAAGTAACCTTGTGTAGACCTTGAACTACCAACCCCGTTTCTCCTTTACTGTGACAGCCTCTGAACTATTTGTTCCTGTTTTTGTAACTCCGCAGGAATGATGCTTGATGGGCAAACTCTAACTCTGCCTCTTAGAAATTTGCAAGACCCCAGGCCAGTATAGTAACTTCTCTTTGCTTTGGTTTCCTCATCTGTAAAATGGAGACAAAGTAATTCCCATCTCTGACAGTCATAGAAAGATCGCACAATTTGGTCCATGTGCAGCGCTTAGAATGGTGCCTAGCCTCGTTCTTGTAAGCTATGGTGACTAATGCTCCTACCACTGCAACCACTTCCTAACGCAGACAAGTTGCCTTCTTTGAGACCTCATTCCCTCTGACTCCTTCCCCAGGAGGGAGCACTGCTCATGGATCTCTCTCAATTTGCTCCTCCCTGCATCCTTCTGAGCACTGCTTCTTAGCAGCCTTTGCCAGCTCCTTCCTCCTCCCACCCTCAGTGTAGGGGTAGTTCTTTGGGCTCCTCCTTTTCCACTCCCTACATTCCAAATTCTTTCCTTTTTAGGGCTTCAAGCCTGTAGTATCAGGTTTCATCGCACAAGGGTGTCTTTCAGAGCTTCCCCCCCACCCCAGTCTTTTTCCATTTTTATAAAACTAGAATTCCTTTGTGTTATGAAATAGGATCTCTTTCATAAATACCACTTGATAATGATTATGTCACTTAACATGTCACATGTTTCTTCATCTGTAAAACTAGAGGGCAGAAAGGAGAGATGAACTCAGATTTTTCTGCTCAAAAAAATTCCACAAATTCCTTTCTCCCCTCTGGTGGCCCACCAGACCTCTCCATGTGGATGTTTGCCACTACCTCAAACTCCAGATGCCTAAAACTCAACACACCGCCTGACCTCGCATGCCAGCTTTTCTATTTCTGTTAAAGATAACGTGCGTTCTCCTCACCACCCAGACTTGAAATCCGGATAACACTTACTACATTCTACAGCCTCATATCTAAACAGCCACCAAGTCCTGCCAACTTTCAGAGTCTTTTTTCCGAGCTCTAGTTTCTCAGTCCCACAGCCCTAATCCCCCCAAAGTCACCCCTTCATGCTACCTACTGAGATCTACCCTCTGCATCTACGGAAGCAGATTCTTCCTGAAAATACATGTTTGCACATTCCTCTTCTCCCCATGACCATCGTAACTGTCCTTCATCTCTACAGGATGATCGCTCATCTCTGGGACCTTTAATTCAAGGCCCAGATTGCTCACAACCATCTCTTCAAGCTTCTCTCCCACTTCATTGCTCTGAACATTCCATTCCTGCAATGGGTCTTCTCAGGTGATTTTCTGCTTTCTTCACACCATGTCCTAGTCCTGAATGCATTCCCAACCTCTCATGAAGCCAATGCCACCTTACATATGGCATTTTTTCAAAGCCCAGCTTGTTTATTTTATTTTATTTTATTTTATTTTATTTTATTTTATTTTTACAAGAGAGTTTATTGCTATAGGGTGCATGCACTCACTGGAGAGGCAGGGAGAGACAAAACAAAACAAAACAAAAAAACAAACAAACAAACAAAAAGAAATCACCCCCCCTGGGATGGCCATGCTGCAATCCCTTCTCCTCCATTCTCCTCTCCGGATTTTGGGCATGCATGCACACACACCCGGCATGAATTTTAAGCTGTAGGGTCCAGTACTCAAACCGTGGTTGACTATGTGGGAGTCCAGCAATATAACCATTATACTAACTGCTGGTCTCCCAGATTGTCTGCTTTTTTAAAAAGTTTTAAGCCAAACTCTTCTGCGATGCCAACTTGTGATTATTCCTCATAGCATTTTTGTATAGATTATTCATTGGCTTATAGGAAGGGCCTTCTTATATTTTAATAATATTTTTATTTAGTTTCAATTCACTGGACAGAGATGTCATAGGTTCCTAGCACATTGTGATAATAAACGTGTTAACAATAAACATGACTAAATTTAAAAAGAAAGCTATACTCATCTTCCTGCAGACAATATATTTAGCAATCTCACAATTTCCCCAGGAAAACAAGACAGAAATGGGAACATGAAACAACATGTACAGCCTCATCTCATAGCTGCATTATTTATTAAGAAATGTATTAATTACTTTTACATTTGACCTGAGCATACGGAATTTATGTAAAAACACCTTTAAAACTGTAAACAGTACGTAAATGAAAGGTATTTGTCATTGACATTTGTTGCTATAGTTTCAATGCCACCCAAAATTTGTGTTGGGACCTGATTGTATTGTAAAGGTGTGCAGTGACAACTTAGCCCAGTTGGGGGTCCCAAGGTGGGTCTTTGGGTGTGATAAAGTCATTAAGCCGGGACTTCTGTGATTGCATTCTGGTGTGTTTAAAAGAGGAGAAAGGAGACTAGAATAAGCAGAAACTCATGGACAGGCTGCTCTGCTCATGATCTTGCCCTTTGCCACTCTGTGATGCCTTTGGGCCTTCCACATAGCCAGAATCATGAGTCAAATAAGCCTCTATTCTCTTAATTCACCCAGTCTCAGATATTTCTGTAAACAATATTTGTTTTAGTCTGTTATTGTAATAACAGACTAAAATATCTGGCCATGGGGCTAGCAGGTGGCATGGTGATTTAGGTGTTGGACTCCCACATGGCCGGCCACAATTCAAGTCCTGGACCTGGTGGCTTGCTTTCTCACCTTCTCTCTCTCTCTCTCTCTCTCTCT
>NW_006205727.1:4051015-4070162 GCF_000334495.1 Tupaia belangeri chinensis
CTCAAGGTCAACTGCAGTTCAAGTCCTGGACCCAGTGGCTTGAAAATCACACTAGGCATGTGTGTGTGCATGCCCAAGATGCTGGGAAGAGAATGGAGAAGGAATTGTGGCACGGTCATCCTCCCTGGGAGATGATTTCTCACTTTCCCTCTCACTGTGTCTGTATCTCTCTTTCCGAGGAGTGCACACACCCTAAAGCAAAAACCTCTTTAAAAAAATAAGTAAAAAGATGTCTTAGCTTGATTTCTAAAAGTCCAGAGAAAGAGTGCCATTACACCAGTAGTACTTCAACTAGGAACAATTTTGTTCCTCTGCCCTCTAGGAGATATTTGGCAATATCTGGAGACATGTTTGGTGGTCACTAGTGAAGGGGTGCTGTAGGCATTAAGTGGAGAGAGGCTAGGGATGCTGCTGAATACCATCAGATGCACAGGATACAGCAGTCACCTGGCCCAAGATGCCCGTAGTGCTGAGTGAGCAGCCGTGTGCTGGAGGAAGCTCCCTGGGTGATAACTGCCCGTTCTGTGTGGAGCACGGAGATAAGCCGCTAACTTCCTTGAGTAGATTGTCCACCCCACCCTATCTTGTCTGCAGTGCCCCAACACCTGCCCTAATAATCTCTCTTCTATTTTGGCAGCCACGTGATCTTTGAAATGACTATTATCAGTAAGTGGATGATGGCTTGGAATTAATCTATCCATATTCAGATGTTTTGAAACTATTATGATTTTAAGACAGAAAATGCCAATAAACTTCAGAAGTTAAGTCAAGCTGTAACACTAGATGTAGGCAAACAGACTATATTACATTAAAACACATGCACACACTTTAAGCTTAATTTGGTTAGAACAGTGAGTATATTTGAGCAGTGTGAATATTTTAAAAAATGAAAACTCTCATAAACTGAAAATGGACTTCAATAATTACTAAAAATTTATGGAGGGCTTCTGGACACAAATCTTCATTCTACTGACTTAGAAGAAAGAGGATTAATCAGCTTTTCCTAAAGCAATAGAACCTTTGGAAACTGTAAAAACAAAACAAAACAAAACCAAGGTAGGTGAAAACAGCCTGGAATAATTCTGTCTTTGAGGAAATTCTTTTTCTTTGCACATACACGTTTTTGTTCTGATGATATTTTTTATGACGGATTTCTGTTGAACTAAAAACAATGAACAGGAATTTTGTTTGTTGCCAAGTGCTAGCTGACTATGACAGTTAACTCCTTACAAAGTACTTTAGGAGAAACAAAAATATTGAGAACTTTAAAGCACCGTAAAGTGGTGCATTTAAAGAGGATCATTTATAAAAAGAAAAAAATTTAAATATACCTTTATTCAAAAAGAGAAAAATGTAACAAAAGACTCTTCATAATGCCATACCAAGTTACAGTTTAGTCCTTGCACAAGTCCCTTCTTTTCTCTAGGTCTCTGCCACCTCAGCTGGCAGAAGGTTGGACTAACTGATGCTCTTTCAGAGATCTCCCTCACTTCCAAAGTTTTCTGAAGTAATGATTCTGGAGACTGTTTCTTAATAAATCACTTTCAAAGACAAGAAGATGGACTTGTAGACAAATCTTTTAAGCGGCTCACTTAGCACACCAGCGGTACCCGGGAACTTCGCAAAAATTACAGAGATGAGGGGGCACCACACATACAAGTTTCCTTCTCACTTGATCCAGGATGGGATGCAAGCAGAGTTATGTTAAATACTCTCCAGGGATTCTAATGGGTAGCCAGTCTTAAGATCTACTGACTCAGATCAGAGGTTAAAAGCAAATGGCACCAGTATCCAGGTAGGCAAGATAAATGAGCAGAGCACATTGGGCATGAGGAACTGGAAAACACATGTCCCATCTATTTTCCTCCAGCTAGTAGTAGGAATGAGTCAGATCTTTTATTTATTTATTTTTTTTTTAGGAAAGAAATGCCAGGAATCCAGATTTTAAGAAGAAAATTCTTTCTTAAATTTTGTTTTCTTTACTCATGTTAAGAGTATGTGGCTGTACACATGAGAATGAGAGAGAGAGAGAGAGAGCGAGAGAGAAGAGCCTCTGCTAGGTCTGGTCACTCCGCAATTCCCTTCCTCTAATCTTCCAGCCCTCTGGATCTTGGGCAAATGCCTGGTGTGTCCCAGGCCAACAGGGCCAGCGATTCAAATCACCATTGCCGTGTGGGATCCACCGTCTTTCGAGCAGTGCATTACCACTGTGCCATGGAGCCAGCTTTTAAGTGAAATTCTGATAGTTAAATGTTGGTAACTAATCCCAAACAACTTTAAAAGAAAGTATAGATCACACAAATTTGCCAACATACTTAATTTGACCCTAAACAAATTTGCAACTTAACAAAAATAGTTCAATAAGTCAGGCACAACTTTTTCTCTGTTCTGCCCTGTCTCTCTCTAGTTCAGACCCTCTCCCTTCCATACTCTGGCCCATAGGCTATTCCTTTCCTTTTTCTTTCCATTGTCTTTTTCTTTTCCAATCTTCTTCACCACTGCTTAGAGATGGAAACTAGGATCTATGCATTAAATCTTTATGTGGCCCTGGCCGTATCCCTTGACAGGTTTCTATGCCTGTGAAAATTCAGGTTATAAATTGAAACCTGAGGCGATAGTTCCATGACATCAACACCTGGATAGTTTAGTAAAATCAGGGGGAAAATTAGGCACACTCATAAATTCGGTATTACCAGGACTTTATCAAGCACCATATGGAGGTCTGTATTGAATTTCTGATTTTGTTTTGTTTGCTTTGCTTTAAATACAAACCACTGCATATCAGAATCACCCCCAGATATTTATTTGCTGTCCTTGTTCCTTGTTTTATTTTTTTATTTTTTAGTTTAGTTTATTATTTCTTTCTTTCTTCCATGAAAGAGAAGAGAGAGAACGCAACTCCAGCAGAATCTTTTTGTCTTTGTTTTAGTTTAGGGACAGAGTCTCACCATATTACCCACACTGGCCTCAGCCTCCAGGTAGCTGAGACTACAATTGTGTGCCACCACGCCCTGATTCGTGTCCAGCTTTTGACTGAAAGTAGAAGACCTGCAATTCTCCTTGTCACTTGAACACCTAGAGGCCAGTGTATTAATTGGCCTAATTTCAATATTGCTCAGGTAGTAGGGAAGCCCAAGGAGAGGGAGAGATGTGACAGGGCAATGGCTGGTTGGTAGAATGGTCAGACTAACACAACATTCTTTTCGTTTCTTTTTTCCCCTTCCTTTTCTTTCTTTTTAATGCTAAAAGACGTGTGCATGTACACAAGAAACGGGGATGGAGGGAGAGAGAAAGAGAGAGAAAGGGAGATACTCCCCAGGGGAACCTGGCCATGCAGCCATCCATTTTCCTCCATTTCTCTATCCTGTCAGGATCCTCGGCACACACACTCCTGCAGTCTGTTTTTCAAGCTGATGGGCAAGGGCTCAGACCCTGTTGGAGCCATGTGGGATCCAGATTCTTTTGTAAAGCACTTAACTGGTACACTATGGGCTTGGACCCCAGCAGGTCTTGATGTCACAGTCCACCCCCAGCTTCAGCCAGCCCCAGGTCATGGGTGTATGAGTGTGCCCAATGAATTCATGGAGGTCTCTGAAAGCAAACCAAATCCTCCCCATGTGAGTCAGCCTGGCAGAGCATCACGTTTTCCCGCTACACCATTGTCCATACCACTCCCCTTTTAAAACGTTTTTGTGTCTGGGCTCCATCCAGACCAACCACACCTGAATTTGTGGAGATAGAGTTTGGTCAGTGATAGTTTTTGCTTTGTTTTGTCTTAATTTGCTATAGGGCATGTGAACTCCCTAGAGAGATACTGACAAAGAGGGAGAGAGAGGGAAAGTGAGAAGCACCCCACTCCTTGGGGTGGAGAGGGGGTGTGGCTACACCCCAATCACTTCTCCATTCTCCTCTCTTTGAATAGGATTTGGGGCACACACATACGTGTATGCCTGCACCAGTGTGTTTTTCAAGCAGCTGGATCCAGGACTTGAAGTGCGCAGTCATCCATGCCACTTTAACCTCCATGCCATCTGCTGGCTGGATCAGTGACAGGTTTTTGTTTTTGCTAGAGAGTACATACACTTGCCAGAAACAGAGAGAGAGATAGAGAGAGAGGAGAGGAAGAACCCCCCACCCCCCAAGAAGAATGGTCACAGTGGAATCCCTTCTTCATCTCTCCCTCCTCTCGAGATTTTGGGCACACACATGCGCACACATAAACCCTGACATATTTCTAAAGCCAACAGGCTTGAACTCAAATTGCACAGTTGGCCATGTGGATATGGCTGCCTTAACCACTGGCTCCAGTGGTAGATTTTAAAAGACCCCAGGTTTTGGGCCAGCAGGTGGCATGGTGGTTAACATGCTGAATTCCCACATCACATGGCCAACCAAGGTTTGAGTCCTGGATCCAGCTGCTTGAGATACACACCAGGCATGTGTGCGTGCCCAAAATCCTGAGAGGAGACTAGAGGAGAAGGGATTGTGGTGTGGCCATACTCCTAGGGGTTGGGGGGAGAGTGATTGCTCACTTTCCCTTTTCTCTGCACCTCTCTGTCGCTCTCTCTCCGGCAAGCACAGGTGCCCTATGTCGAAAACCTAAAAACAAAACAAAACAAAACATTCCGGGTTTGGGTTAGCTCCCGGATGAAGTGGTAATGTGCTTGCTCAAAAGAAACTAGATCTCACATGGCAACCACGGTCCAAACCTGGTCAGCCTGAAACATGCTGGGCGCTCACACAAGTGCCCAAGATCCCACAGTCTGAAGGACTGAAGGAAGGAGATGCTGGCAATCAGACTCTGTGGAGGGTCTCCTTTCTCTCTCACTCTCAGGTGAATCTATCATGAAGAAAGAATAAAACAATATGATCAGCTGGTGGTGTGATGGTTAAAGTGCTGGATCCACACAGCCAACTATGCAATTGAGTCCTGGACTCACTGGCTTGAAATCACATCATGCAGGTAAGCCTGCATGCCCAAAATCCCAAGAGGAGAATGGAGGAGAAAGGCTTATGGCATGACCATCTCTCATAAAGACGTGCTTTCTTACTTTCCCTCTTTCTTTCTCTCTAGTGAGCACACATGCCATATAGCAAAATTTTTAAAGGGGGAAAAAAAAAGAATAAAACAATCAAAACAAAAATTTTAAAAGACCCCAGGTGAATTTCATGTGAAGCTAGAATTGGCAATAACTAATATAAACCATCTTCTAAATCTACACATTAATGTGCTTAAGTCCACATGACTATGATCTTGAAGAGTTTTTTTCTTTTTCTTTTAATTTGTTCATGGATTTTCTCAGCTCTCTCCTGATTGTATTTTTGCTGCTCTGTGAGGCAGGCAGATCAGGTACTGATATCAGCATTGGACAGATAAGAAAATAAAGCAGAGATAAATGTCAAATGAGTTGTTCAAGGGTACCCAGCTAGCTATTAATTAATTAGCAAAGACACATTGTAACCTCACTTGAAATGGTGTCTTGATTGCAAAACCAATACTCCTTTCCCTAACCATGTTTCCTTCCAAGTCATTAAACTCTTCTACCATTAATACTAATCCCGACACACAGGTCGTCACTCAAAGACAATGAATACGTGATCAGATTTCAGAATTCAGTACAGTTGTGTATCACTTAAGGGCAGAAACACATTCTGAGAAATGCGTCATTAGGTGATTTTGTCATTGTGCATGTATACAAACCTACACACCATAGCCTAGAACACACTTGATAGCCTGTGTGCTTGTGAGACCATGGTTGTGTATGTGGCCTGTTGTTACTCAGAACATCACTGTGTGGCATGTGACTGTATAACAATATTTTTAGAAGTCTCAATTTAGGGTCGCTGTACTAAGGTGTCTTTTTCTGAAATCTATCAAAGTTGAAGTTTATTTTAATTTATTTATTTTATTTATTTTTGTTGTTTTAGTTTGCCAGAGAGAGATAGGGGAAGCAGAAAATCACCCTCTAGGGGGGATGGCCATGCCACAATCCCTCTTCCAATCTCTTCTCAGGATTTCAGGCATGTACACACACATTCCCAGCACATTTTTCAAGCCGCAGGTTCAGGACTCAAAGTCCACAGTCATCCATGCAGGATCTGGCCGCCTTAACCCCCACACCACCTACTGGCTTGAGTTTATTTATTTTGATGGGAGCGGGCAGTACCCTAGACAGGGCTCACCATGCTGTAATCGTCCCCTAGTTTCAGGCTGCCTGGATCATGAGTGCCCACTATGTTAAGATGGGCCTCAGATCCAAACCCAGGCCCCTGTGTGGCGTCAGTATCACACACTGGCACCTTACCTCCTGTGCCATCCGGTCGGGCTATCACAAGTTCAAATGTGCTTATTTCTATGCACCTACACCCCAACCCCCATGCCACCTTTCATAGATGCATATTCTCTCCAAGACTGAAAAGATTTAGGTAGTTTCTATTACGATATTATTTTCAGAAAAATATTTCTAAAAGATTTAGTAGTCATGGTATTTCAAAAGTAAGGGGAATCATACTGATCAACTTTTCTCTTCTCTGAAATACGAGAAAACTGAAATCCCTTTTAATTTAATATAAACAGTGCTGACATGGTGCCAAACATTTCACCTCTATTATCTTAATTAAATCTTCAAGATAACTCAGTAAGATGTGCATCGCTGCCCTTGCCACCACCATCACCAGCATTGTTCTCATCCAACAATGAAAACTACTGAAACTTAGGGATGCTGAACAACTTGCCCAAGTCCCTAGGTGAATAAGCTGAGACCTGGTACTATTAATACATTTATATTAGATTCACAGCCTACGCCCTTATTTTCTACTTCCCATCACTTGGAATAACAGTAGTGCAAAAAGTGAAGATTAAACAAATCATTATGAAAATGCTGAAGAGGTGATCAATGGACACTTCTTCTAGGAGATTGGCAAGGGGCAGCTGTGCTAGGCCCTCACGAATAGAGGGTGTTGGTGGGCAACAGCCTGGAACCCACAGAGCTACTGAGGTAGAGGGGTGACAGGGAAGGCATTGGGTAAATTGGGAGACAGAGACTACCAGGAGAAAAAGATGGAAAGAGGTGAAGAGTCAACTGTGAAGGGTCCTGAGTGCCCTGTTAAGGAATTTACAGACTGTCTCTTTAGGCAGTGGGAACCCACAGGAGGTTTTCAGAAGCAAAGCTCTTTAAAAACTGTGAACTGAGGACTGGCAGGGAGTATGGTGGTTAAGGCACTGGGATTACCCTCATGGCCAACCATGATTCGAGTCCTGGACCTGAAGGCTTGCTTTTTCGCTTCCCCTTTCTGTCTCTCTCTGGTCATGTTAAAAAATAATAACAAATAGAATTAAATAGATGAATAACTTTAAAAAGAATTGTGAATTGAGTTTTTTTTTTTTTGGAGAAGTTTTCGCTATAGGGCGCGTGCGCTCACTAGACAGAGAGAGACAGAGAGACAGAAAGTGAGAAATCACCCCCCAGGGGAAATGGCCATGCCGCAATCCCTTCTCCTCCATTCTCCTCTCGGGATCTTGGGCATGCACACACACGCGTCCGGCGTGAGTTTAAACCACCGGGTCCAGGACTCGAACTGCAGTCAGCTACATGGGAGTCCAGCGACATAGCCATTACGCTAACTGCTGGTCCCTGAACTGAGTTTTTGAAATATAAATCTCATGGAAGAGATTGAATTAGGGGAAAAGACCCTGGTATGGCAGAGACCAAGTAGAAAGTTGTTGCCCCTCATCAGCTAGCTACTTCACCCTTCACTGCCTACTGTCCTTACAACCGCCTCTTCCCACTGCTAGGTGCTTCAGGGCACCTCCATATCTGTTTCATGATTCTCATGTCCCAACACATTACTTTAATTGCTATGTCTAGGTCAGGTGACAGGGACCTAAACTTAGGCAGTGAGAACAGAGAAAGAGGATAGGTTTAAGGGGCACTTTAAAGAGCTTAGTCACTGCTCAAATGGGGAAGGGCCCAGGCCATAGAGCACATCTGTGCCATAGGAAGGCCCAGGGCTTAGATCCCAGGTGGACCTGAACATTCTGGGTGGGGGGACCCCCTTGATCTTGTATTGCTGGAAGATTGAGGGGAGGGTAGCAAGATCCTGTTGGAATCTATGTCTCCCCCACTCTCACAAAATGAATAAACTTTAAAAGCAATGGAAAGGGGGAACCAGCAGTTAGTGCGATGGCTATGTCGCTGGACTCCCACGTAGTCAACCATGGTTCGCGTCCCGGACCCGGTGGCTTAAAACTCACGCCGGGCATGTGTGTCTGCGTGCCCAAGATCCTGAGAGGAGAATGGAGGAGAAGGGATTGCGGCGTGACCATCCCCCCTGGGGGGTGATTTCTCGCTTTCTGTCTGTCTGGCGAGCGCACGCGCCCTATAGCGAAAATCTCTCAAAAAAAAAAAAGCAATGGAGAGGGAGGTAGGTGAGAAAGAGAAGCAAAGTAGAACTAGACTCTAATAGGGAACTTAGAAGAGGAATGAATAATGAGATGCCGAAAGGAAGGGATGACCAACAATACAAAGAAATGAATGAGAAGGTTTGGCCAATATCTCAATCCAACAAATATTCTTAAGCAGCTACTGGGTGTTGGTGCTGCCATCAGGAGAACAATGAGTAAGATCCAGTTTTTGCCCTCAAGTGTCACCCAGGGGGAGGAAAAGACAAGAAAAACAATAACCAGATGCCAGGCCTAAGTACAGTGTTCCTTTTATCTAGGGGCCTTAATTCGCTACGATCATAAAAAATGTACAGAAGCAACAGGATACATTTAAAGAACCCCAACCTTTTAAATCTATCAGTCTCATCTGCCAAATTATGTTATAGTCGAAGCAGAGTATATAGTAAGTCTTTTCCATTCCTTCTGCACTCAGAGAGCTGATCCCTTATCATTCTGACCTAAGACAAATGTCACTCCCTTACACAGGCCCTCCAGGTAGATCACTGTATCCCAGACATTCTCCACATCACATGATCCTGTTTATTTTTTCTCATTGCATTCCGAATACCTGAAATATTAGTGTTTCCCCCACCAGAATGGAAGCTTCTTTGAAGTACGAACTTAATTAGTTGCTGCCAACCACATAGGAAACCCTAAGAAACACTGAATGCATTGAATTAAAAAAAAAAATCTAACCTTATTACAATTAAGACCTCAAACCAAATTAGGCTGCTTTTCATTTGTTTACAGAAATATTCTGAGAATTGAAGCGACTTTCAGTATTAAAACCTTTTTGAGGATGGAGTGGACCTAAAATCCAGGGGTCTACACCACAGAAGCGCCTAGACTTGATGATTTGCATAGATTTGGGGAGCACCCATTCGGTGTGAGATGTTTGACAATGAGGCCAGTCAGCTACCGAGCTCAGGTTTTATTTCCGTTGTCCTTCTGACGTCAGGAAAAGCACGAGTTGCACAGTTTCTTCTATCAAGGTGACAAATTACAGCTTCGCTGGGCCCTGCATTCTGCAAACCATAAATTTATTTCCTCCTCCCCCTTACATTAAGAACCGTAGAAACCCACTGCAGAGATGTCAAACTCTCCTTCCACATGTAAATACCGTTTCCTAGCAATGTGGTCTTTTTCACTCTTACATCCATCACCATGGATTCGTCTGAGAAAGTACATGATCCTGGCGACAGTGACGTTTCCAGAGGAGAAACAGGGTTGTAAAAACCCGGGGTCTCTGCCGCAGAGCGAGACACAAAGGACTGTCAGTTGTAGCACCACCTTCCCCAGACGGAGGCAGCCTGTGAACGGCACTGGGAACCGCATGACGCGGTTACCGCGAAATTCCTTTTGCCGCCATATGCACTTGCGCCTTCCTGGCCCACAGTTCCGAACAAGCCCAGGGGCCGCGGTCCGCAGGGAAGCCATGGCCAGGCAGCGGGGTAACCGGGTGGCTGCGTAGGGCCCTGACGCTGGGCAAGAAAAGTATTTGAGCGGCGAGGGCGGGGCGCGCACCAGGGTCTAGGCGCGCTTTCCTCCAGGCACCGACCCGCGAGTTTGAAGGCCTTTTGCGGCCCCGTTTAGGGACGCGAGCGAGGTGCTGGGGTGGAGGCTGGAGGTGGGACTGCAGGCGAGCGCAATCCGCTCCCGGGTCCCGTGCGACCCTGGCCTTTTGTTTGCCGGCTCCCGCGGATCCGGCTCTCGGAAAAGCACTGCACCCTTTGCCCCTCTCTTCTTTGCGTAAAGAGTCTCTTGAGAGCGGGAAAGGACCATGAGTCACGACCGACGCCCGTTAGTCATTTCTCCCGCATCCCCCCTGCTCCCCCCGTTACAGAGAGGGGCGGCAAACGTGCTCTGTTCCCTCGTGCCCTGCCCTCCTCACCCCAGCCGCCAGCCAGTCCGGAAGTCCCCGCCGGCTACGCTCCGCACCCCGGGGACATTGCACACTCTCCTCTGGACCCTGCGGACACAGGATGTGCACCCCGGCAAAGGCCCGGGATTCAAACACTCGGATACGCCGTTGCGCCCTCACATCCGTCGCGCTCTGTCCAGACCCGTGTATTCCCTGACTGGTGAAATGTAACCGGATCTAGTGCCACACTCGCCACCATGAAAACAGACCCCAAAAGTAAGCCAGGGCCCACGTAAAGCTGCAGTCAGGGGCCCTTGCACTTCCGCGCGCAGCCGCGGGCGTTGGGAGAACAGGGGACCTGGACTTTTCCTTTCCTAAAAACAAAACCCGCCAGCGCCGGCTGAGTCGCGCTCGCGACGGCACGGGTGACTTCTCGGTCGCCGCCTCCTCTCGCATCTCAAACGTCCCTTCGCTCCCCGCCGCCGCTCCCTCCACCCTCCTGGGAACGTTCAGTGGCCTTACCTCGGGGATAAAGGGAAAGGTGGCAAAAGGAGACGTCTAGGTGTCCGCCCTTCCGGGATTCTTATCCCTGGCCGTTTGATGTCCTTTGTGTCAAGGTCTGGCAGCCTCGGCGGGGGAGAGGTGGCCGAGTCAGCCGGGACTGGGCAGGAGGCGCGGCTGGCTCCGCGGACTTCCGCGGAAGAAGGGCGGAGGTTTCCAGCGACCTTCAGGCGGAGTGGTGTGGCCGCCCCAGCCCGCGCTCGCCTGGCTCTCCTCTTCCTTTCCAGGTCGATTGCATCAGAGCTCCCCCCACCACCCCCACCCACTGCTCGCCAGCCGCGCACTTACGGCCACACGCTCGGGCGCTGAGGGTCTCGAATCGCAGTCATTCTCCTACTGGGGGGCGCGGGGCTCTTCCGCATCCATGGCTCGCGAGGGCGGTGTAACCGGGGAAGTCAGGCCATCCCTCCCGTCCCGCGCACCGTCTCCTCCGCTCCTGCGCGCCCGCTCTTTAACCAAAGCTGCGTGTCACCGAGCCCTGCCCGTCACATGGTGTCACTGCTGGCGGCCGCGCCTCGCTGCCTCGCTCTCGCCGCTCGCTGGAGATGTAGAGACCGCGGCTGGCGGAGCCTGAGCATCGGGGAAGGGGTGAGGGACGGGTGGTGGCGTGTGCATGTGCCGGTGGCTCTGAGGGTGGCACCGGGAGCGGAGGCTGCGCGCTGCCGGGGCACCTGCCCCGCGCCCTCCTGGGGCCCGGCGCCGGGTTCAGAACCCAGCTGCGGCCGGAGCAGTGAATGGGAACCCGCGGGGTGGAAGTGAGGCAGCTGAAGGAGCACCAGCGGGGATCAGGAGGACGATGCGCTTGGCTGGGAGGGCCGGATTTTGGGGTACGCCAGTGCCCAGCAGGGGCCGAAGGAGCGAGGGGAGTTGCATTGTGGGAAGGGCGCCGCCGGGAGGACGGCGCGGAGTGGCGGGTCTGAGCGCGGCCCGGGAGTCGCTGGCAGGGCCTAGAGATGAGAGCAATCCCGGAGCGGTGCGTGTGTTCCGGGACTGCCCGCAAACGGCTCGGGTTGGCGGGAAGGGGACTTAAGTGGCCAGGGGAGCCGGGCGCTTGTGCACTTTGGAAAACCCTTTGTCTCTAACCCGCAGCGGGAGGGGCCTCCGCTCTTCTGATCCAGCACCCGCAGACTCCGCCGACGCTCGCAGAGATCAGAGCTGCGGACCCGTTTTGGGGACAAGGTGTGATGCGACCCGAAGGATTTGCTGAGCTCGGAGTGAGCACCTGCCTGGGCTCGAAGAGGCGGGAGAGGAGATTGCTCTTGCCGCGCTCCGAGACCCACGTGATTTTGCCGGAAAGGCCTGGCGCGTGGGGGTTAAAAGGAACCGGGGCCCTCCGAGTCCGGGGGACGGTTAGGGGCAGGGGAGCTGGAGGGAGGGAGGCAGAGGCAAGTGGACCTGTTTCCCTCTCTCTGCTCACTCTTCGTTCCAAGCACAGCCTCTTTGAACTGGCTGGGCACTTCCTTGCTTGCAGAGGAGTGGTGTCTCCTTAAAATGGCGACAGGAAATCCCACCTGCGCGTCAACCAATTAGGCTGTCATTATAGCGCGAATTCGCCGGCTGGGAACTCGAGCTTTTTATTGACAGCAATGGTTCAGTCTCTGTTCCATCAAAACAGGAAAGGGAAGGTGAATCATAATTGAAATATTTATCTACCTGGAGTGTTTCAAGCAGGCAGGCTGAGTAGTCACACCGTATTGCAATGACTATTGCTTTTTAATAACCGTGGCAAAAGGAAGCGGCAACCACATTTTAAACCCCTCATGACAAATTCGTATTCCCTTCCAATGGCAGTAAGTGGTCTTGACCAGTTCATCAATGGCTTCCTGAGAAGCCTATTTAGAAGGCATGCCCGTGAATAAACCTGAGAAACTAAAGGTTCAGACCCAAGGAAGCTTCAAAAAGGTAGGCAAGTTGGCTCAAACCGACCTGCATTTCCTTTCTCCTCTGCCACCCACTGCTTCTCTCACCTGTGTTCCTTTTGTCCTAGTTCTATTTTCCTAATTTGTTTTTTTTTTTAAAAAAAAAAGAAAGAATACCAGTGTACACATGTACACATCATAGTAATATTCTACAGATCTTCAAAAATTGTGTTCTTTCTACCTGACAGGAAGCTCGTTGAGTCTGAAATTATTCTAAATAGTGTACACCTTCCTGACACAAATCATTCTTACGAATAAGAAAGCTAGAGTAGGTAAAATACATAAACCGTGAGGCACAGCTCCACAAGCCTATTGAGATTTACCTTCTAAATACAGAATGGATATTCCTCAGTGTGTGGAGAGAGTCCAATCTCAAACTTATCTTTTGGTTCCCATTTTTACATACTTGCTTTGCTCATTTCTCTGCACCAAAAACACTGCAGTTATCTACCACTTTTTGAATTGGACTCAGTGGTTATGAATTAAGCTCCTATCCCATGCCAACTACTGTGCTAAGCATTTTGCATTTAAATGTTATCTTATTTAATCCTTTCAACCCTCAATTAGGTATTATCCCCTTTGTGTAAACAAGAAAGCAGGTTCAAAGTGATTAAATTGGCCTCGCTCACAAACAACCATAAGTAATGGAGGGGAGATAATTCTTATTCATGTCTGAATTGAAAGTCCATGCTCAGTCTTAACCACAGTGCTGCAAACCTGTGCAGTCAGACATTCCTGGGCCTGGAGTTTGGAAGGATCTTCACCCCTACTCTGGACTTCAGTTATCAACCTGGAAATGGAGTGAATGTGTTTCGTTTTTGTTTTTGTTTTGTTTTCTTTTGTTTTAGAGATTTTTACTATTGGGCACAGGCACTCGCCAGAGAGACAGAGAGAAACAGAGAGACAGAAAGTGAGAAATCACCCCCTAGGGGGATGGCCATGACACAATCCCTTCTCCTCCATTCCCCTCTCCGGATCTTGGGCACACATGCACATGCACCTGTGAGTTTAAGCCACCAGGTCCAGGACTTGAACCACGGTTGACTACACAGGAGTCCAGCGACATGGCCATTACGCCAACTGCTGGTCCCAAATGGAGTGAATGTCCACATGGAAGGAAGGACTATTGCCTTGTGAGCTGGTATGGGCTGGGCAGAGACTGTGTTCAGGAAGAGCATTGAGGTGACCAGTTTTTCTCTGGGACTGCTTGCAGAAACTTGCTTTTAGCATTCGTTCAGTAGCTCAGCATCTCTACCCAATTGCTGAAGTCTCAAATGAGGGCAAGGGTGGTACCGTGATTTCCCTATTCACCGTGAGTTTACGGAGAGACAAGCATAGGTTAAGCACCTCACAGATGGTCTTTTGTTTAATCCTCACAACATTCCTAACAGGGCAGACCAGCCTAATCCCTGATGCAAAGGTTAGGGAATTTATACCAAGTCTGCACGGCTCTAATTAGTTCATCGAAGTCTTGAATTCAGAGCTGATTCCAAAGCCAGTTCTCTGTGTCTGGCTCTTAAATAGTCCCTGATTCTAGAACCCTCTCCAGAGTGCTAGGAGATGGGAAGGGTCCCAGGCTGCTTTGCAGTAGGATGGCAACCACTCTTCTGATGTCAGAGAGCCCAGGGAGTCCATTTGCTCTGTGATAGGCTTGTGAACTCCAAGAGGATTGTTGTTAGCACCAAATGCTATTGGTGGACTTTTCCCTATTTAGCAGATTTCCCAAAATGGTACTAAGGTAATCAGGACACATAGGTTATATTGCCGTCTGCCCTATGGTACTGCGAACAATTCTGTATCTGCTCTGAAAGTGTGGTTAGGGAAGGAATCCTTGCTGTAAAAGGTAACTTCAGGTCATCTGGGGGTTCTCTAGTAGCCCATAAGCCCGTTTTCTATGGTTCTAGGAAGGAAGCTTTGTGAAGCAAGATCAATTGTACTCCAAAGAAGATTCAGCTTGAACTTAAGCTACATCTACTCTCATCCCAGCTTAGTCCTGTACTCACCTGGGTTGCCCTCGCACCCCATCTGGGTTACCTGCAGGACAGCTGCCCAAGGGGCCACCTCTAGCTGTGTGCTTTCAGAGAATGCTGCTTTTCTCCAGGGGTTTTCAAAGCCTTCCATGTACATACATCTGAACTGAAGCTAGCAGTCTTCTTGTGTAAGAGTTTTGAATAATAGAATCAAAAATATTTTCTGAATATATATAGTTTTTCTTTTAAGTCTGTGAGACATTGTCATAAGACGGTCTGAGTTTTAGCAATGATTTAAAAATAAGAAAGTCAACTGGACAAGTTATTTCAGAATATGTCTACTGCGAATTTCAGTAGTAGAGCTATCAAAAGAATAAGCCCTTCATTGTTAGAAAATAAGTTGATTATTCTAAAATCATTCCTTTATTCCTATCTATAGGGTCTAGCGTAAAACAACAGAAGGTTCTTTTTTTTTTTTTTTTTTGAGAGGTTTTTGCTATAGGGTGCGTGCGCTCACCAGACAGACAGAGAGAGACAGAGAGACAGAGAGCGAGAAATTACTCCCCAGGGGGGATGGCCACGCCGCAATCCCTTCTCCTCCATTCTCCTCTCAGGACCTTGGGCACGCACGCACACACGCCTGGCGTGACACGAACCACGGTTGACTACAGGGGAGTACAGTGACATAGCCATTACGCTAACTGCTGGTCCTAAAAGATGGGACATTAAAATTACTTTCTTTTTTTAAATAATTTTTCTTTAAAATTACTTTCTTTTTTTAAATAATTTTTTATTTAATTTTTTTTTCAAAATTTGCTATAGGGCACATGCACTCACCAAAGAGAGAAACAGAGAAAGAGAAAGCAAGCCACTAGGTCTGGAACTAGAACTGCAGTTAGCCATGTGGGAACCTGGTAACTTAACCACTATGCCACTTGCTAGCCCAAAATTATTGTTTTTGTTTGTTTTTTTACTGATGTAATTATGTTTCTTTGTTGGATTAACTCCTTTTACCCTCTCCATGTTCTCTGAATCTCATCCAGTATCATTAAATATGACAATATTTTCATGCTAGTAGTTAGTGAAGCAGCCACAAGAAAAGTAATTTTGCAATTTCTTTTGGCCCCCAGTTTTGGCCATCCATCTACAAATACATGACACTGTGTGAACTAACACCCCTCAGTAAATAGCCCTGTGACAGGAGCTGGTTTGTCACCTCTTTCAGTACCATGATAGACATTTGACTTCACCAGATAGTAATTTACACTGAATTTAAATTAAAATTTCAATGTGAGCCTCTTAAAAATTGTCTCTGGGTCACCTTCATAGGGTCACTTATTTATTTTTTTATCTGCTAGGGAAGCTGGGAATGGAGGGTTTTTTTGTTTTGTTTTTTGTTTTTTATGGCATTGAAACTGTATGGCAATGTATTCTCATTCATTCGAGTTAACTGATGAACCAGGGTCAAATGGTCAGGCCTAATTTTCCTGCAGTCCACTGCTTGTTGCAAAATGGGACAGTGTGCAACCAGCAGTTGGCATAATGTCTATGTCACTGGACTCCCGAGGTTCGAGTCCTGGACCTGGCGGCTTAAATTCACTCCAGGCGCATGTGCATGCGTGTTCAAGATCCTGAGAGGAGAATGGAGGAGAAAGAATTGTGGCATGGCCATTCCTCCTGGGGGGTGATTTCTTGATTTCTGTCTCTCTGTCTCTCTCTTTCTGGTGAACGCACATGCCCTATAGCAAAAACCTCTCAAAAAAAAAGGGGGGGGGACAGTGCTACGCATTTGAGGGGTAAATGACTCTGTGTCTAGGAAGTACTGAAGCTCAATACTCAGCCCTTGATAAGTGCTCAGTAAATGGTACCTGTCATTATTTTGCACTCTGTGAAAATAAGCATGTAGCAATACATTTTCAAAGCCCAAGTCTATAGGCACAAAGTATTCTGTTGTTACCTCGCACTGAAACTGCTGTTAAGCCCATATCTCTATTTCCATTCCTTCCACTGTGCAAACAAGAGGTATTAGAAAATAAGTTGGGGAGACCAGCATATGGCATAGCTGAACTCCATATGGCTGACTGCATTTTGAGTCCCAAACCCTGTGTGTTGAAAATCACACTGGGTGTGTGTGTGTGTGCATGCCCGAGGTCCTGGGAGGAGAATGGAAGAGAAGGTACTGCAGCCTGGCCGTCCCTTGCCTCGCCCTGCCCCAGGGGTGATTTCTCACTTTTCCTCTTAACTGCGGGTGTCTTCAGCAAGTGTAAACACCCTAAGGCAAAAACCTAGAAAAAAAAAAAAGAAAGAAAGAAAAGAAAAAGAAGAAGAAGAAAGAATATACGTTTGGTCTTCATTTCAAGTCTCAATTGAACTCTTTAATTTTAAGCTGAAAAAGGTAAATTTGGATCTATGTAAGAATGTATTCACTAAAAAGTAGCAGAGTTCCTGGAGTTGAACAATGGCACAACCATAAAATGTGATAATCCAGGAGTCTGGCCCTCATGGGAAGGTTCAGAGTTCACATCCGGACACCTCCCTGAACACCCCAGTTGAGCCCATGACCTGGAGCTGGCTGAGGGTGGGGCTTGGATCTCAGCATTATGAGCCTGCTGGGGTGCCTGTCTCTCTCTTTTTCTTTCTCTTTTTTGCTTGCTCAATGATGAAAGAAGAAAAAAAAAAAAAAAAGAGGGTCAATCTCCTTATCACAACAGCTAAGCCCTGTGCATAAAAACTGGGTCCTACATTGCCTTCCACGGTTCAAACTCTGGCCCTGGTGACTTGAAAAACATGCTGGGCACATGTGTATGCATCCCCCAAATCCTGACAAAATGTAGAAATATAAGAAAAAGGATTGTGACATGGACACATGCCACAGAAGAGAGGTGCTTTTCTTCTCTCTGACAAGTGCATATATCCTCTGTCAATTTTTTAAAAAGAAAAGAAAAAGCGAAAGAGTGCCAAAATCAAGGATAGCATCTGCATTTAATGTCGGTGCCAGTGTAGACCTGCATGATTTTTTTATGAGGTAGAAAATTTAGTGATTAAGACTGTAGGCTCTAGCGGCCAGCAGGTAGCATGGTGGTTAAAGAGTTGGAGTCCTACATGGCTGATGATGGTTCAAGTCCTGGACCTGGCAGCTTGCTTTCTCACTTTTCCTCTCCCTCTGTGTCTCTCTGGTCAAGTTAATAATAAATAAATTCCTTCATAAAAAAGAATGTAGGCTCTAAAAACCATATGGTAGCACACAATAATGTACATCAATTATATATAAATCAGAAATCATAATTTAAAATAGAAAAAAAAAAAAGAATGTGGACTCCAGGCCCAGCTTGGTGGTACAAGTGGTAGCGTACCGATCTGCAGTGCTGGAAGCCACATGGCCAACCGCAGGTTTGGATCCAGAGTCAACCTGAAACATACCAGAAGTGCACATGTGCCCTGACTAGTAAGAGAGTGGAGTGAAGAGGATCACGCCATGATAAGACTTTGTTGGAGAATCTTGTGCACATGTGCCCTCTTTCTCTCACTTGTGAAAAAGAAAAAGAATATGGGCTCTGGAGCTATATTTCCTGAGGTCTAATCTTGGTTCCACAGCCTGTTAGTTCTGTGATCTTGGATAAGTTACTTAACTTCTCTGTGCTTCATTTTCTTCATATATAAAATAATAATATCGACCTTATAAAGTTATTTGAAATATGTATGTTAATACATGCAAGACACTTAAAATAGTTCACAATGTATCTTAAGTATTCAATATCAAGTATTATTACTGGAAAACAGTTTGACAAATAAGTAGGAGGGATTTAGATATCATTTGTGTCATTTCTGGGATACCCTAGAAATACTGCCCCCAAATGTTCCCTGATAGCACAGAAGCTAAGGGCATAGGCTTTGGAATCAGACAATAACAAGGTAAAAATCATCTTTCAAAATATTCCTTCCAGAAAAGGATAACATAAACTCGTAAGTGACAGATCCAAATTAAATACTCAGCTAGTCTTGGGAAAAGTTGTAAACTGTCCATAAACCATAAAACTTTCAGAAACAGAATGCAGGACTGACTGTTCCTTAGTTCTGAGTCAATGTGATTATTTTTCTTATTTATCAGGCTGTCAATCTGGAGATCCAGGGGTAGTACAGGATGAGAAAGGATCTTCATCCAATCCTAGGGGGAAAAATAGGAAAATGATGAAAGGCATTGAGGAAAATGAGTAGGTAGGTACGTTTATGAGAAGACAAAGGACAATGTCAGGGGCCAGAATATCTTAACGAAGACACGAAGACATAGCATGAGGTATCTCTGGCCATCTCAGGATGTTCTCGTCATGTTCCAGTGAGTGCTGTTTGATGCTAAAGTCTTGCTGGGCAGAAACACAGGTTTGTTTGTTTTTTT
>NW_006205727.1:4070495-4072915 GCF_000334495.1 Tupaia belangeri chinensis
ACTGCAGCCTGGCCGTCCCTTGCCTCGCCCTGCCCCAGGGGTGATTTCTCACTTTTCCTCTTAACTGCGGGTGTCTTCAGCAAGTGTAAACACCCTAAGGCAAAAACCTAGAAAAAAAAAAAAGAAAAAAAGAAAAGAAAAAGAAGAAGAAGAAAGAATATACGTTTGGTCTTCATTTCAAGTCTCAATTGAACTCTTTAATTTTAAGCTGAAAAAGGTAAATTTGGATCTATGTAAGAATGTATTCACTAAAAAGTAGCAGAGTTCCTGGAGTTGAACAATGGCACAACCATAAAATGTGATAATCCAGGAGTCTGGCCCTCATGGGAAGGTTCAGAGTTCACATCCGGACACCTCCCTGAACACCCCAGTTGAGCCCATGACCTGGAGCTGGCTGAGGGTGGGGCTTGGATCTCAGCATTATGAGCCTGCTGGGGTGCCTGTCTCTCTCTTTTTCTTTCTCTTTTTTGCTTGCTCAATGATGAAAGAAGAAAAAAAAAAAAAAAGAGGGTCAATCTCCTTATCACAACAGCTAAGCCCTGTGCATAAAAACTGGGTCCTACATTGCCTTCCACGGTTCAAACTCTGGCCCTGGTGACTTGAAAAACATGCTGGGCACATGTGTATGCATCCCCCAAATCCTGACAAAATGTAGAAATATAAGAAAAAGGATTGTGACATGGACACATGCCACAGAAGAGAGGTGCTTTTCTTCTCTCTGACAAGTGCATATATCCTCTGTCAATTTTTTAAAAAGAAAAGAAAAAGCGAAAGAGTGCCAAAATCAAGGATAGCATCTGCATTTAATGTCGGTGCCAGTGTAGACCTGCATGATTTTTTTATGAGGTAGAAAATTTAGTGATTAAGACTGTAGGCTCTAGCGGCCAGCAGGTAGCATGGTGGTTAAAGAGTTGGAGTCCTACATGGCTGATGATGGTTCAAGTCCTGGACCTGGCAGCTTGCTTTCTCACTTTTCCTCTCCCTCTGTGTCTCTCTGGTCAAGTTAATAATAAATAAATTCCTTCATAAAAAAGAATGTAGGCTCTAAAAACCATATGGTAGCACACAATAATGTACATCAATTATATATAAATCAGAAATCATAATTTAAAATAGAAAAAAAAAAAAGAATGTGGACTCCAGGCCCAGCTTGGTGGTACAAGTGGTAGCGTACCGATCTGCAGTGCTGGAAGCCACATGGCCAACCGCAGGTTTGGATCCAGAGTCAACCTGAAACATACCAGAAGTGCACATGTGCCCTGACTAGTAAGAGAGTGGAGTGAAGAGGATCACGCCATGATAAGACTTTGTTGGAGAATCTTGTGCACATGTGCCCTCTTTCTCTCACTTGTGAAAAAGAAAAAGAATATGGGCTCTGGAGCTATATTTCCTGAGGTCTAATCTTGGTTCCACAGCCTGTTAGTTCTGTGATCTTGGATAAGTTACTTAACTTCTCTGTGCTTCATTTTCTTCATATATAAAATAATAATATCGACCTTATAAAGTTATTTGAAATATGTATGTTAATACATGCAAGACACTTAAAATAGTTCACAATGTATCTTAAGTATTCAATATCAAGTATTATTACTGGAAAACAGTTTGACAAATAAGTAGGAGGGATTTAGATATCATTTGTGTCATTTCTGGGATACCCTAGAAATACTGCCCCCAAATGTTCCCTGATAGCACAGAAGCTAAGGGCATAGGCTTTGGAATCAGACAATAACAAGGTAAAAATCATCTTTCAAAATATTCCTTCCAGAAAAGGATAACATAAACTCGTAAGTGACAGATCCAAATTAAATACTCAGCTAGTCTTGGGAAAAGTTGTAAACTGTCCATAAACCATAAAACTTTCAGAAACAGAATGCAGGACTGACTGTTCCTTAGTTCTGAGTCAATGTGATTATTTTTCTTATTTATCAGGCTGTCAATCTGGAGATCCAGGGGTAGTACAGGATGAGAAAGGATCTTCATCCAATCCTAGGGGGAAAAATAGGAAAATGATGAAAGGCATTGAGGAAAATGAGTAGGTAGGTACGTTTATGAGAAGACAAAGGACAATGTCAGGGGCCAGAATATCTTAACGAAGACACGAAGACATAGCATGAGGTATCTCTGGCCATCTCAGGATGTTCTCGTCATGTTCCAGTGAGTGCTGTTTGATGCTAAAGTCTTGCTGGGCAGAAACACAGGTTTGTTTGTTTTTTTCTGAAAAATAGCTTTTTAGGGAAAGGGAAAGATTTTCTGTTTTGTTTTTTAATTGTTGGCAGTATTTAAGGGTAAAATCCTATTTTTTACCTGAGTAGAATAGCAAGCTTTATTAAAATAAGCTTCCATTCTAAGTTATTGCTTTTAAAATAAGAAATGCCACATCACTTTTTGTGTAATTAATTTTGAAGGATTTTTTAATTTGA
>NW_006205727.1:4072973-4111057 GCF_000334495.1 Tupaia belangeri chinensis
ATATATATATATATATATATTTATATACACATACATTTATGTGCTTTTTTTTCTTTTTTTTAGAGAGAGAGATTTTTATTATAGGGTGTGTGTATTTGCCAGAGAGACAGAGAGAGAGAAAGAAACAGAAAGTGAGAAGTCACCCCCCAGGGGGGCTGGCCGTGCTGCAGTCCCTTCTATTCCATTCTCCCTTCTGGATTTTGGGCACGCATACACATGCCTGGTGTGAGTGAACTATGTGGGACACAGTAAACTATGTGGAACTCCAGCGATATAATCATTACGCCATCTGCTGGTTTTATATTTATGTGCTTCTAAAATAAAAACGCTCAAAACATTTATTCAACTGTAACATGTTCAAAATTGAACTTAATTTTTTTCCACCAACCTAAACTCTCTTCTTCTCCCGTGACTCCATCTTGGAAAATGGCACTGCTTGCACATAGTTGCTCAAGCTACAAGTATGGGGGTATCTTGGCTCATCATCCTCATTCTTCAATCTAATCAGTTCACTCTTTCAACTAACATTTAACAGTGCCAGTCATTCTATTAGTCTTTCGTGGAGCTTGGGATACAAGTGAAGAACCTATCTTACTCAGTCTTGCCAGTGAATGGGCAAATTACACGTGGGGACAAATGCATGGCTGAGTCACAGAGGACTATGTGCTCACCGGGGAATTAGGAAAGTCTCCCCTGAGGGTGTGACTCTTATTTGGACTCTATCTCCTTCATGTGAAGGGTTTAGGAAAGAGCATGTGATAGATTCAGTGTGTGTTTTCTTTCTTATGTTTTCTTTTCACTTTTATTATTGTTGTTGTTTAATTGCCAGAGAGCACATGTGTTTACCAGAGAGAGACAGAGAAACAGAGAGGGAACGAGAGAAGGCACCTTCCATGGGGAATGGTCACGCTGCACTCCCTTCTCTTTTTTCCCATCCTGTCAGGATTTGGGGAACATGCACACACATGCCCAGAGTGTTTTATAGGCCATGAGAGCTGGGACTCGAATCATGTCAGTCATGAGGGATCTAGCTTCCTTAAGCACTAGGCTATAGAAAAAGCCCCTTCTTATCAATACTAGTAAGTATTAAGCACTACCAAGTGTCAGAATCTTCTATATTAGATAATAGACATGTAAACTTGTGTCTCATGTAATTTATAAAACACACTTATGAGATAGGTACCATTATTATCTCTGATTACAAATAAAGAGACTAAAGATTAAGGAGCATAAGTAAATTTTACACACATGCCTCTGGCATATTCTTCAGATCACCAGGGCCAGAATTCAAACAGTGGTTGACCATGTGGGGTCCAGTTTCCTTAACCATTAAGCCATCAGATTAGCCTAATCCTGTGTGTATTTTCAAAGGAATATCACCTGTCCTGTCACTCCACTGCCTAAATATTTCTGACCTCTATTTCCTTTTCTCCATCTTCATGACTGTTTACTAGCATGAGGTTCCATCAACGCTTGGCAAGTTCTCTCCAAAGGGTGTTGATAACATCCCTCATCATTAAAAATATCACGTTTATACCTACCCAACGTAACATGTACATGTATGTATTTGGCAATAATAGATTTTTTACTGCTCTATTAATTATGCATATAGAAGCATCCACAAATTAAAATTAAGATAGACTTTTACATTTATATTTTTGTTAAGAATACTTTAGTCTATCACTTACAACATATTCCTAATTATTATTAAAATATTAACATGTTAGTGAGAGATATTTGAATCAAATGAACACTTTGTGATACAGCAATTCACAAGTCTGGTTCCAAAGTTGGCTTATTTTGATTCTTGATTTAATGACTACTGTGAGAAAGTTATTCAGAATCAAAATGGAGTCATTTATGTCAAGCCTGGCAAAACACAGCCAGGAAGACCTCGGAGGAGATGTTTCCCTCACAGTCGCATGCCTGATAACAAGAATGATTGTTTAGAGAGCTCTGCCAGAATCACAGCCTTACATCGAGACCCCTATAACCTGACAGGATTTCATCTGCAAAAACACCTGCCCAGAGACTGTCCAATTTTGGGTGGATATAACCCTTATTATTGATCCTGGTAGCCATGGATAATTGTCCCAAAACAACTAGCATAATCTCCTCTCCTCCTCCTTTCCCATCTGCAACTTTAAAGCCTGTCAGAGGTTTGAAAGACCTTGGCGAGCATATTCTGGGGCTGCCTAAAATATGCTTCATCTGGCCTGCAAGCTGGCCGCAGTCACCATATTCGGCTTAGCATACATCTCTAGTATTTTGACTTAGTTTATCTCTTTCTAGTTAACACTGTCATAGCAGAAAAAGGACCTCACAGAGACAGTCAGCTCCAATGGAGGTGCCCCATCAGCTACACTTTCCATACCAAGCCATTCATTTCTCAGTCTCACCCACTAATATGCAAAGATTTATTTTTTTTGTTAGTCTATGAAAGGTACACTAGGAAGAGGGTCATCTTCAGTGACTATGGAAATGAGCCCATGAACCCTGCTTCATAATCTTGAGTTTGTTTTGGCAGGCTTCTTATCACATTTGATTAGAAGGTCCTTGTTTAATCCTACATGTGGCCAAACAAAGAACAAGGAGTGAAAGCGTCAGCTCTACTTTTTCGTGTTTTCTTATGCTCGCATTATTATTACTATTATTATTATTATTTTGGAGAGATTTTTGCTTTAGGGTATGTGTACTCTCTGGAGAGACAGAAAGAGAGAGAAAGTGAGAAATCATCTCCCCCATGAGGGGATGGCCACTCCAAAATCCATTCTGCTCCATTCTCCTTTCGGGATTTGGGCATACACCCACAGGTGCCTGGGATGAGTTTCAAGCTGCTGGGTCTGGAACTTGAGCCAAGGTCTGCCATGTGGGAGTCCAGTGCCTTAACCCTTATGCCACCTGCTAGCCCCACATTATTATTTCCTTAATCTGAAGTTTATTTACAGGAATCTTTTAAATATCCTTGTTCATTTTGTGAGGTGCTATGGTGTGAATGTGTCCCCCTAAATCATGTGTTGTACTTCAATGCTGTTATTACAGTATTAAGAGGGTGGAATCTTACTCCAACTATGGTGTGAAGAGGTGTGGCCTGCTCCCTTACCTGCTTGCCATGTGCAGCCCCGAGCCACCTTGACAGATGAGAGAGCCTCATCAGCAAAAGGCTCTTGCCAGATGTGGCCCCTCCACCTTGGACTTCCGGAGTCATGAGCTGAATAAACCTGTATTCTTTTTTTTAAAAATGATTTATTTAACTTTATGTATTCATTCTTTTATTTTTAATTTGATCAGAGAGACACACACAGACAGAGAGAGAGAGAGAGAGAGAGAAGATGAGAAAGCAAGCCACCAGGTCCAGGACTTGAACCGTGGTCAGCCATGTGGGAACATCTAGCACCTTAACCACCACACCACCTGCTGGTCCCAAACCTGTATTCTTGACAAATGACTCAGTCTGTGGTATTCAGTTATAGCAAAAGAAAAAATGACTTTAAACAGGAAGACACGTTAAACCAGATAAAACATAATATTATTTATAAATTCCCTTAACTAAGCACACAGAAACTGCAATACATCAAAATATGCTGATAGGACAGCACTGTTATCACTCACCACACTCCTCTCTCACGATACCTTGAGTGCTATAGGAGACAGGAGCCATCTAACGTGAGGGGAGGAAGGACCACTGTCAGTCTGTTCATCTGAGCAGGAGTGCCAGCATTCTCCCTACAGTCCTCTTTGCAAGCTCACCTTCACCTTCCATGAGAGCCTCCTACCTGGACTCCCTTTTTTCACTCTCTACCACTTAATCCCTTTATCCCTTACCTACAGTTTATAGTTGAAGGCTTTTTTAAAATTTTATTTTATTTTATTTTTGCTACAAGGCATGAACAAATGACGGAGAGTAATGTGAGAAGTAACTCCACCCTGGGAGGCGGGGAAAGGATGGCCAAGCTACAGTCCCTTTCTCCTCCATTCTCTTCTAGAGATTTTGGCCATGCACACACATGCACCTAATGTGATTTTCAAGTGGGTTGGCCCAGGACTCTAACCCCACCATTGGCCATGTGGGACCCAGCACCTTACTCTCCATGTTACCTGCTGACCCTTCTTTGAAAGCCTTAAAAAAAAAAAAAAAATTAAGGTTTCTACCATAGTGCACATGTGCTCACCAGAGAGAGACAAAGAAAGGCAGTGAGAGAGAAAGTGAGAAATCAACCCCAGGGAGCATGGCCACTCCACAATTCCTTCTCCTTCATTCTCCTCCTGGGACTTTGGGCGTGCACACACACGAGCCTAGCGTGAGTTTCAAGCCACCAGATCTGGGACTCGGACTGCTGTCATCCATGAGGGAGTCTAGCACCTTAACCATCATGCCACTGGCTGGCCCCAGGAGGCCATTTTTAAACTCAGACTAGTTTCTATATTTTCCTACACTGAAATTATTTATTCAGAGACCGTTTTTCCATTGATCTGCAAGTTTCATAAGGGCAGACGCTATATTTTAGTATGTAATAGAAGCCTAACCTCAACAACTGTTTGTTGAATGAATGAATAAATACATAGAATATCTATCTTTACGGTTAAGTAACTCTAATTCTTTTACATTTAATTTAAATTTCAGGTACTTAAAGAAAAAAGTTAATTAAAAAATATCAAATTTACATTTAGCTAAGTTCTTAAATCTTAGCCTCTTTACACAAATCAAATGAAGAGGTATTTTTGGGACCCTAACTATTTTTGAAATTTTGTGTGTATAAATTATAATTTTAAAACAATGAATAAGTACCTATTAAATGTCATTTTTTAAAGGAAAAAAGGAACCTTGGCTTGCGTTTAAAATGTAACATTTAGTTTAGCAGTTTTCTAGCTTATGAAAATTACCTGGAAAAATAAGAGGCCCAATCACCTAAAAATTATCCCTACTTAATAGCAACTCTAGCTTTCGCTTCCAGAATTACCTGGATAAGTGCCAACATTCTCCGCATCACATTCTCCATATGAAATAAACACTTGCAAATGAAGTCTAATTAAATTTTGTACCTTAAAAGGAGAGCAATGAGTTAATTTGTTCTGCTGTTTCTTCTTACTCTTATAACAATTAATAGTTATACATAGTCCCGTGGTCCAGATATAAACCACATAACAATATCAATTTAATCATGATATCAACAGTCCTTTCCTACATTCAATACTGATCAAAATAGAAATGTATGGATGGGACCAGCAGTTGGCGTAATGGCTATGTCGCTGGACTCCCATGTAGTCGACTGCGGTTTGAGTCCTGGACCCGGTGACTTAAACTCACGCCGGGCATCTGTGCGTGCGTGCCCAAGATCCTGAGAGAAGAATGGAGAAGGGATTGTGGCATGACCATCCACCCTGGGGGGTGATTTTTCGCTTTCTGTCTCTCTGTCTCTGTCTTTCTGGTGAGTGCATGCACCCTATAGCTAAAACCTCTCCAAAAAAAAAAAAAAAAGAAAGAAAGAAAGAAAGAAAGAAAGAAAGAAAGAAAGAAAGAAAGAAAGTTAGTGTTGAACAGCCACAGAATGACAGAAAACTAGCTTAGTGCTTGGCATTCATTCATTCATTTATTCACGTGTTCATTCATTCATTCAACCAGAATTAACTCCTTTTTCAGTGTTCTTTATCTGACCTGCCTCTCCTAGAAACTTGCTTCTGCATTTCTATGTTCACTTCTATGTTTTCATGCTCCTCTCTACTGACCATAAAGTTTTCAAGCCTCTCCCATCATTAAGAAGAAAGAAAGAGAAAGAGAGCAGGGACAGTGGGAAAGGAAACAGGAAGATAGGAAAAACACAGGAATTTTTCCTTGATTTCATACTTCCCTCTAGCTATAGCCTGCATCTTTTTATTTTAAATTGAAGAGCCAAACTTCTTCAAAAAAATTAGTTAACATGTTTTGAATCCCTTAACAGTCACTTGCTAAATATACACATATACACTTGGAAAATTTATTTCTTCCGTAGGAAACTTGAAAATGTAGCAAAATGTAAAGAAAACCATCAGAATCATTTATAAGCTCCCAGACCAGTATTGACAATTCATTCGTTCTGTGTGTGTGCAAACCTTCTCCACCTTCAGAATCATGTCCAGTTTTGTATTTGTATGTGACATTAAATTATGACTATTTTACTGTATCATTAAAAATTACATACATTTTAATAAGTACAAAATACTCCATCACCTGTATTTTACAGTATTTCTCATCCATTTCAAATGTTCCCCTTTTTATATGTATGTATAACACTTTGTCTTCAGCTCTGATTATTTCTGCACAATAGATTTCAAGTAGTAAACTTCAGGTTTAAAATGTAACAGCATTTAAAAATATTTGATACAAATTTTAAAATTACTTTCCAAAAAGAAAGGATACATTAAAATCTCCATTAATAGTATATGAAGGGATTTGTGGAATTTTGCTATATCAAGTATTACAATTTTGCTCATTGTTATTTAGCAAGTGAGTTTCTGAATTTAACTTGTATTTAATTTGTTACTAGCTTTATTGAACTTTGAAAATGTCCTCGTTTCACCTTTTATTTATTGAATTAGTTACATATTCATGTGCTTTGCTCACTTTCTCCGAATATTTAGTATTTTTAAATTCATTTGTATAAGCTTTTTATTTTTAGGTTTTGCCATAGGGCGCATGTGCTCACCAGAGAGAGACAGAGAGAGGGAAAGTGAGAAATCACCCTCCAGGGGTATGGCCACACCATGGTCCCATCTCCTCCTCCATTCTCCTGGGATTTTGGGCACCCATGTGTCCAGCGTGATTTTCAAGCCTCCAAGTCTGGGACTTAAACAATGATCAGCCATAAGGGAATCGAGTGCCTTAAGTATCACGTCACCTGCTGGCCTCTGTATAAGCCTCTTGAGTACTAAAAGTTACACTTTTACACTCTGGGTGCATGTGCATTTGTCCACACAATCCCAAGAGGAGAATGGAGGCAAAGGGATTGTGGCATGGCCGTCTCCCTGGGGGGGGATTTTTCACTTAAACTCTCTCTGTCTCTCTCTGGAGAGTGCATGAGCCATGGCAAAACAACTAATTTTTTTTTTTAAGTTATATTTTCGGGGCTGGCAGGTGGTGTGGTAGTTAAGGGTGCTGGATTCCCACGTGGCTGCCCATGGATTGGGTCCCAGACCTCGTGGCTGGTGGCTTGCTTTCTTGCTTTCTCTCTCTCTCTCTGTTGCCCTCTGGTCAAATTTTTTTAAAAAATGGTGACAAATGGAATTAAATAAATAAATAATTCTTAAAAAATAGTTACATTTTCAGCTACTTTTCTTTCCAATTTTGTTTGACTTTTTTTTTAATGCTCACCAAACTGCTGAGATGTTTCTTACATCTACAAATTCATTTTTTATACAGAAGTGATATTTACCAGAATTTGGCTTTAGTTCTTATGACTTAGATTACCACCCCTTCACCACAATTTAGTTGTTTAATCCATCTAAGGTTATTTAAGAATCTAAATTTGTTCCAAATCACTAACCAAATATTCCAGTACCAGTTACAAACATTTCTTCTCTTTTCTCCTCAGTTGTAGTACCTCCTTTATCAGATTTTCTTTCTTTCTTTTTAAGATTTTTACCATAGGGCATATGTGCTTACCAGAGAGAGGGACAGAGAGAAAGAGAGAGAAATCATCCCCCAGTGAGGATGACCACACCACATTTTGTTCTCTTCCATTCTCTCCGGATTTGGGCATCCACACACATGTGTCTGGTGTGATTTTCAGTCCACTGATCGAGGACTCAGACTTCAGAGTTGGCCGTGTGGAATCCGGAGCCTCAGCTACTATGCCACCAGCTGTCTTTTCTTTCTTTCTTTCTTTCTTTCTTTCTTTCTTTCTTTCTTTCTTTCTTTCTTTCTTTCTTTCTTTCTTTCTTTCTTCCTCCTCCTCCTTCTTCCTTTTTTAGGTTCTTTCTTTCACAAGAGACAGAGAAAGAGAGAAATAAAGGGAGAGGACCCTGCTGGGGTTCCATCACGCTGAAATTCTCCCACTACTCCTCCAGCCAGCCAGTATCACAATCACAGCAGGCGTGTTTAGGTTGACCCAGGATCCAATCCTGGCCTTCCCATATAGCTCCAGCATTGAGCAGCGATACCTCACTTCCTCTGTCACCACGTCACCCAGTTGAGCCTTTCTTTCTTTCTTTCTTTCTTTCTTTCTTTCTTTCTTTCTTTCTTTCTTACTTAGTTTCTGGGAGCTAGTAGGTGGCCTGGTGGTTGAGGCACCATGGTTCAAGTCCTGGACCTGGTGCCTTTCTCTCTCTCTCTCTTTCTCTCTCTCTCTCTCTCTCTAGCCAAAGAGAAGAATAATGATGCTAAATGAAATTAAATGAATAACTATTAAAAAAATAACAAGGTCCTGCTCCTGATCTAAGTGTTCTGTTTGCTGATCTTTTTTAAAATGATTGTTATTGTAATTTCTAATTTATACATAATAGTCAAACATCTTTGTGGAGTACAGTGGGGTTTTCAAAGCATGTGTATAGCATAATAGTCAAATCAGAAAAACATACATGTCTACCATCTCCAACCTTTATTATTTGTATTGCACATTTAAAATCTACTCTACTGGTTATTTTGAAATATGTGTGTTAAATTGTCACTAATATTCTTCACTCTGCTGTGCTGTGTAATATTTTCTAATCTCTTCCACTTGTTCACATATGCTTCTGTATCTGTTAGCCAAGTTCTCCCAATTCTCTACCCCTTCCCCCCTTGGTACCCACCATTACGCTCTCGATTTCTACGCAATCAAGTCTTTTAGCTTCTGCTAATAATATTTGTACTTCTGACCTGGCTTATTTCACTCAGCATTCTTTTCCCCAGGTACTTCTATTTTGCCTCAAATTTCAGGATTCATCCTTTTCTTATGACTGAATAAGACTCTAATGTGAGGGTCAGCAGGTGGCATGATGGTTAAGGGCGCTGCACTCCCACGTGGCTGATTGTGGTTTGAGTCCTGGACCTGGTGGCTTACTTTCTCTCTCTCTCTCTCTCTCTCCCCCTCCCTCTCTGGTCAAATGAAAATAAACAAATAAATAAAGTTAAATAAAATAATTCTTAGAAAAGACTCCAATGTGTATATATACCACATTTTCTTCATCCATTCATCAGTTGTTGAGCCCTTAGGTTGATTCCATAGTCCAGCTATTGTGAATAGTGTCATAACAAACATGGAAATGCAGATATCTCCTTGATATATGGATTTTCTTTTTCTTTCTTTCTTTCTTTCTTTCTTTCTTTCTTTCTTTCTCTCTTTCTTTCATTTTGTGAGATTTTTGCTATAGGGTGTATGCACTCACCAGAGAGACACAGAGAAATAGAAAGCGAGAAATTGCCCCCAATGGGATGACCATGCCTCAGTCTCTTCTCCTCCATTCTCCTCTCAGGATTTTGGGCACACACACACACACACGTACACATGCTTGGTGTGAGTTTCAAGCTGCTAGGTCTGGGACTCGAACCACAATTAGCCACATGAGAGTTAAGTGCTTTAACCACCATGTGGTTAAACTGAGTTTAAAAAAACTTAAGTGCTTTAACTGAGCTGCTTTAACCAGCCAGCTCAGCCAGCTGCTGGCTCCCACATAGATATTCTATCCTCTGGATATATACCCAGTACTGATATTACTGTGTTGTAAAGTAGGTCTGATTTCAGTTTTTTGGAGAACTCCTGTACTGTTTTCCATAGCGGCTGTACTAATTGACCTTCCCGTCAACAGTGCATGAGGGTTCCCCTTTCTCCACAGCTTTGCCTGCACTGGTTATTCTTTATATTTCCGGTAAGAGCCATGCCGACTGGGTGCAGTGATACATCATTATGGTTTTGATTTCCATGTGGTTTTATGACTTGTGGTGTTGAACTTTATTTATATGCTCTTTGGCCATTTGCATATCTTCTTTTAAAAATTGTTCAGATTGTCCATTGTTTTTTTTTTTTTTGGAGAGATTTTCACTATAGGGCACGTGCGCTCGCCAGACAGACAGAGAGAGACATAGAGACAGAAAGCGAGAAATCACCCCTCAGGGGGGATGGTCACACCGCAATCCCTTCTCCTCCATTCTCCTCTCGGGATCTTGGGCATGCACGCACACGCGCCCGGCGTGAGTTTTAAGCCACTGGGTCCAGGACACGAACCGCGGTCGACTACATGGGAGTCCAGTGACATAGCCATTACGCTAACTGCTGGTTCCCAGATTGTCCATTTTAAAATGAGTTATTAGTTTTGTCTGTTCTTTTATTTTATTGACTGAGGGCACACGCACTCAGAGAGTGAGAAACAGGGAGAGAGAAAGCACCTGCAGTGGAGTATGGGCATGCCACAATCCCTTTCTTCCATTTCCCCATTCCACCAGGGTTTGGGGTGCAAGCATACATATGCATGCAGCTTGTTTTCAAGCTGCTAGGGCCAGGATTTGAACCATAGTCAGCCACATGGGATCTGGCCTCCTGTAACTTAGGGCTGGCCCCCATCTCTTCTTTTATGAACTAATTTCTTTCTTTTTTTTTTTTTTTGGAGAGGTTTTTGCCATAGGGCGCGTGTGCTCCCCACACAGACAGAAACAGAGAGACAGAAAGCAAGAAATCACCCCCCAAGGGGGATGGCCATGCTGCAATCCCTTCTCCTTTCAGGATCTTGGGCACACACACACACACACACACACGTCCGTTGTGAGTTTCAAGCCACCAGGTCCAGGACTTGAACTGTGGTCGACTGCATGGGCGTCCAGCAACATAGCCATTACACTAACTGCTGGTCCCAACTAGGCCTTTGTTTTATTCTAGTATTAACTAGTGAACATGTCTTTTCATCTTTTCTTAGTTATTCTTATCTGTTTGTTATTCTGGATGAATTTTAAGATCATTATGAAGCCAATAAAACAAAAATATGGAAATTGGACTTTTGTTATGCCTATAAATCAATTTAAACACATAAATAACACAGTTGCAACAGAAACCCATAAAATATCTAAGAATTCCCTTAACAAGAAACGTGTAGTCTCCCTCTTTCCATTTTTTAAGTATAAAACTTTGCAGTATGCAAATGAAGATCTGAATACATTGAGAAAGATACCATCCTCCTAAACAGTCTGAAGATGTCAATCTTTTTCTAAATTAAGCTATAGAAAATTAGCTTTGCACATAAAATTCTATTTGATTTAAATTAAAAATGAATTGTGCTAACCACATACGGCAAAGACAACCTTTAGGTAAATTACATTCCTATATTAGGCAAACATAAATAAGAACTCCTTATGTGCTTAAATTAAAAAATTTTTTTCAAAGAATTATTTTATTTAACTTTATTTATTTATTTATCTTAATTTGACCAGAGAGTGACAGAGTGAGTGAGAGAAAGAGAGAGAGAGAGAAAGGAAAAGTGAGAAAGCAAGCGCCAGGACCAGAACTCGAACCACGGTCGGCCATGTGGGAGTCCAGTTCCCTTAACCATCACACCACCTGCCAGCCCCAATACTTTTAAAATTTTTAATCATATTTGTTAACATTCTTATTCTACAGGTAAACAAAAAATATGACGTTTATTTGCTTTATGAAGTAAAAGGGAGCCTTGTCTGACTTCCCATGAATATTTGAAAAAATTCAGTAATTAGGTATCTGTCACAGGTAGGGTTCCCTGAAATAGACTCAGATCAAAATTAATAAACAGGAGCCAGCAGGTGGTGGAGTGGTTAAGGTGCTGAACACCATCATGGCTGACCAGTTTGATCCCAGACCCAGCAACTTGAAAATCATGCCAGGCACATGTACATGTGTGCCCAAAATCTTGAGACTGGAGGAGAAGGGATGGCATGACCATCTCCCCTAGAGAGTGATTTCTCACTTTTCCTTTCTGTTTCTCCTTGGTGAGTGCATGCATCCCAAGGCAAAAACCTTAAAAAAAAAAAAAAAAAAAACAAAAAAAGAACAGAACTTTTCATTAGGAAGTGCTGCTGGGATCTGCACTTGAAAGGAAGAAAGTAAGATTGGAGCAGAGGGAGGAGCTGGGATATGATTATGATGTGGTCTCAGTAAAGGCCTTGGCCAACCTCACAGGGATCTCTGGGGCTGCGATGGCCCTTCTGAGTTGCCTTAAGTTAGGGAAAAGGGCCATATCGCCACATTTCCCTGTCATTGGAAACAGGCTGAGAGAATTGTGACCTTGGGCAAAATAGCTTTCTTTCTGTTTAAAAATTATTTATTTAATTTTATTTATTATTAGTATTTTAAAATTTGCTGTAGGGCAGGTGTACTTACCGGAGAGCGAGACAGGACAGCGGATGAGGAAGTAAACTGCCAGGTCTTAGATCCAAACCCAAACCCAAACCGTAGGCAGCCAGCCTTGTGGTAGTCCAACGCCTTAACCACCACGCCACCTGCTGGCCCCTTCTGGCAGTGCGGTTTTCTGTAGCTGAGATACCTCCACTGAGGGGCAGACAAGGGAGGCTTTTCTGCCCACAAGGGCAGCAGCAGTCCGGAAGGGCATGTGGGCAGTGTCCCACAGCACCACTGTCCTATAAATTTAGAATAGTCCTTATACCTCACCTATCATCAGTGTGTACTCAAATACCTGTGAAAGTAGAGAATAATTTTCTCACGAATTATTTTAAAAACACACCATCTAGTGTTCTCCATGTTGTAAACAGGTAAGAAATATAAAAGAGGGATTCTAGGGTTCTTCTTATTTGTCTGAATCTTGGTCATGAAAAACTAGGATGGAAGAATTGTGGTCCCATTTCCTTCGTTTTCCATTCTCTTTTATAGTGAAGCAATAAAACAAAACGAAGCCAAGAGGAATAGCAAGGGACCAAGGTACACCATGCATGCTTCAACAGGGAAAAGCTGTTGCTAGTAACATGTATATCTATGTTAAGAAAAATAGCTCATTCTCCCCACCTTTTTTTTTAAAGAATTATTTTATTTAACTTTATCCATTTATTCATTTATTTTAATTTGACTAGAGAGGGACAGAGTGAGAGAGAGAGAAAGCGAGAAACCAAGCCACCAGGTCCAGGACTGGAACCGCCGTCAGCCACGTGGGAGTCCAGCACCCTTAGCCACCATGCCACTAAGCAAGGCTGAGCATTGAGGGGGCAGGACGGGTAGAGAAGAAAAAGGAGATTGGGGAGGAAATGAACATGTACCCCCTGAAGAAATTTGCAGGGGAAGGGGAGAAGCAATATTACCGAACAGATTTTGCGTCCATCACTGGGTAATGTGTTTGCATCTTGCTTATTTTACCTTCACAATAAACTTCGAGATAGATTCTATCATCCTAAAGTTGCAGGAGGATTTGAAGGACAGAAAGGAGAGATAACTTAATTGCAATTTCAAAGACAGTAACTGAACTAGAATTTAAACTCAGATCTGCTCTTGAAGCATGTGTTTCTATCGTGTATTGTAAATAAGAGGACTAGAACGGGTCAAAGTAATTAGAAATTATCCTTCCATTCTAGAATAACTCTGTTTTATCATTTGCAGGTTTAATGAAATGCATGGCTAGTCATGGACTTCACTACTTGCTGGGATTTAGAAGAGATGAAGAAAACACAGTTTTAACTCACATAGAACTACTGAGCTGATCACCGTAATTATTAAGGAGTTGGCTTTGCTATTTTGCTCCTATACAAGTGGCAAGTAAGTGCAATAGTTATCCCAATCATGCTTTTGGTAGCTTGCTCAAGTTACCTACGGGCCAGTCAAGCTGGCATTTGGAAGACGTTGGAAGCACAGAGTATGCCCTAGGGTGGATTCTCGGGTGTGAAAGCAGGATATGCTGACAGGGACCGGAGAAACATTTATCCAATGGAAGCCAAGTGAAAGAATGGAATGTAAGGGAAGTAAGCATTTCAAGATGAAAGGGCTTTCTTGGCTTCCTTGTTGACTTTAATGAAGAACCTAAAATTGTAAGTTAGATGCCATTCATTCTTTCTTTTGGTGTAAGGTACTGGCAGCAAACAGGACTTTTCTACTAAACACACCTAAATCCTACGCATGAACACATGTGTGGGCAAGTTACTTAAACTTCGTAACCTTGAATTTTGTCGCTTATACAATAGGAATAACTATGTTGCCTATCTCATAAAATTATTTTGCAGATTACATGGGATACAAGTTTATATATCCAGTATCTGATATGTAAGATATAAGAGCTAGGTGCTTGGTAGTGCTCAATACTTACTGATAAAAATTAGTACTCTTGGACTGGCCCCATGGCTTAGTAGTTAAGGGAGCTGGATCACACATGCCTGACCAGATTCTAATCCCAGCCCCAATGTCTTGAAAAACATGCTAGGAGTACGTGTATGCATGCCCCAAATCCAGACAGAATGGAGAAATGGAGGAGGAGGGATTACAACATGACTGTGCCCCATTAGGGGGTGCTTTCTCCCTCTCCTTCTCTCTCTTCTGTCTCTGTCTCTCTCTGGCAAATACACACACCCTCTGGCAATTAAAAAAGAATTAATATGCTCTACTTGAACATATTAACTCCTTTGTACTCAATATGAAACACTGTACAGCATGATGGTTAAGAAATTGGACTCAGGGGCAGCAGGCAGCATGGCAGTTAAAGGCACTGAAGTCCCACATGGCTGACCATGGTTCAAATCTCAGACCTGTTGGCTTGCTTTCTTACTTTCCCTTTCTCTCTGTCTGGTCAAATTTAAAAAAAGAAAGAAAGAAAGAAAGAAAGAAAGAAAGAAAGAAAGAAAGAAAGAAAGAAAGGAAGGAAGGAAGGAAGGAAGGAAGGAAGGAAGGAAGGAAGGAAGGAAGAAAGAAGAGAAAGAAAGAAGGAAAGAAAAAACAAAAGTAGACTCTGGGACCAGACAGCCTAGATTGGCTGCGTGACCTTGGGCAAGTTACTTAACCAAGTTGTCCTTCAATCTCCTCGTCTGTAAAATGAGGATTGTAACAGTTCCCTAATAGTGTTGTGAAAATTCAGTTAAAGCTTATAAAGCCTCTAGAACAGCACATACAGGAGGCCCGTGTGAATATCAGCCATTACCATGATTGCTTGGGTTGTTAAAGATGTGCTCCTCCAGATCAGCTGAAGTTTCAAAACACATAAATCACAGACACACATGAACACACGTGTGTGTTCATGCATGCGTGTGCATACACATATCAAGTCATACAAATAGACAAAGCAGCTATGGTCCCTTCTCTGGGGGAGACCAGCATTGCTTCTCTGCTGAAACCCTGTCCCACTTAGCTCTCTCCCTGGGAAAGGAAACCCACTTCCTTTTTTTTTTTTTTTTTTTTTTTTTTTTTAAATGAAATTTTTTTAGGCTTTTTTCCCCACTTCAGGGGGGATGGATGGCCACACTGCAATCCCTTCTCCTCCATTCTTCTCTTGGGATCTTGTGCACACACTCACATGCACCCAGCATGAGTTTAAGCCACCTGGTCCGGGACTCGAACCGCAGTCGACTACATGGAAGTTCAGCGACATAGCCATTACGCTAACTGCTGGTCCCAGGAAGCCTACTCTTCTGTAACAGAATCTGTGAGCAAGAGGAAAGAACTGAGCAGCCTTTAGCACAACCAGTTCTAGGCAAAGGGCCTCCCAATGCCCTCCTCACCTCCCTTATCAGCCTCCTGGCCTACCCTCTGCCACTCCCCCCTGCATTGCCACCCCAGGGCCTCTCCTATGTCCAGTCCCTCCTTGGTATCAGTGAATTTCAGCAATGAGTCCTTGTTAAAGTGTGAACTCTGATTAATGCATTTGCTGATAACTTCAAGTAAGAAACCTCCTGGGAGACCTTTTATTTTTTTAAAGGAGGAAGCAGCAATACCTGCTTTATTTTTTCGGCCCCTCCAGACCACCCCCTTCTCCTTATCTTCTGCCCTGGTGTGGTGAGAGCCACAGCTGTGGGACCATTTGACTCCACCTGACACTGTCCTGGAGGTCCTGGGAGGGGAGGTGGGGGAAGTGCTGCACCTGCAGGGCTTCGTGTCAGCTGTTCTCTTACCAGACTAGGTGGCTAAGCAAGGCTTTTCATTGGGGGTTTAGAAAATGTTATCACCAGGCATCTAATTAGTCTCTTTGGTTTCTGTTCCACAACAACCTTTCATGCTCTTAGCTGCAGAGAAGGATAAGGGGACCAGAAGGCACATTAAAAGAGGAAAGAGGGGCCAGCAGGTAGTACCAGTATGGCAGTGTCCTGCGATGTGGACCGCATGGGGAGGCCTCCTGGGTGTGCACGTGTGCCTTGATCCAGGCTGGCTGGGCTGGGGGTGGATCGTGGTGTGAAGGCCCTGTTAGAAGTGCCTCTCTCTTTCTGTCTCTCACTCTCATGGAAGAAATATATGAATACATTAACTTTTTAAAAAGAGGAAGGAAAAAGTTTTAAGAGAGCACTTGAGCCACTTCAGAGGTTTGGCAAGGTCTCTGAGGCAAATGGACTTGCTGAATCGGTGGCCACGTAGGTACCAGCAACACCAGTGGCCAGGCAGGTCCTGAAGGCTTCAAGAATCGCAACATTCCCAGCTAGGACACTGGAATTTCCTTCATCACATCCCTGACAAGTACCGTTCTAGCTTCTTGGGGCTATTTATTTCATTTCTAGGTTATTTTATTTATCTTTGCTCTATGCTTCACACTCCCCTTCCCCCCAGTTTAATGCTCATCCCATGACACACTCCAGATATTTGAGAGCAGCTTGTCCTGTATTCTCTCTGCAGCCTCCCCCTACCGCAGCACCCCAGGCCAACCCCTCTCCAGTCTGTCCTCTCTCCCTGCGCGTAAGTACAAGTGCCCTTAGCCAGTCTTCCGATGTGTATTGGCAACACGTCCTGCATTTTCAGTTGTCAAATACATGATCTGTGTTCACTCCGGCTATTCCATTGTCAGATCGCGTGTCCCAGATTTTGTCTGGAGAAGGTAGTGCTCCTGACCGCCAGCTGCTTCCCGCGATTCTCTAATTCTCACTCTTGCTCTTGTTCTTTCTCCCCTTTCAACTCATTGCAACTTACTAAATATTTTGCAAATGGACCTTTGCTGACCTTGAAAACAAAGTGCTGGTGGACATGGAATGCAGGCATGACCAGAAAGTGTTAGGAGGGTCCAAGCGTCAGTCCTCTGCTGGGGAAGCTCCAGAGTGCCGTGCAGTGTTAAGGCCTAACGGAACACAGAAGAGGAAAAGTGCATCCCAGCACCTTCCACCTGGAGCCCTTTAAACCTTTGGGTCTTATTCCTTGACAAACGTTTGTCTTCTGTGGCTCATTCTTGTCCTGTGTGTTTATTAGTTAATCTTTTTCTGTGGTTCTCAATTAATTCTGTCATTTCTTCCTTAAGACTGTCTATTCAATCCTTGCTGCTCAAGAACCCACAGCACCGGCACCTGGGATCTTGCTACATATGTGGAATCTCACGTTGTCCCCAGAAGCGTTGTACTAACTGTCACAGCCAGCGTGGCCATTTCTGCCTTCTATGCCATGCTTCTTGGTCAGTGGCTGGAAAAGTCTTCACAATGTTTTGTTCCAAAATTCCACTAACATATACGCGTCATCTTACCCTTGACTGCATGTACTACTGATTTTTTTTTAAGGTGCATAAAGTTAAATTCAGGGACAATCCATGTGGGCGAGGTACTCCATAATGTACAAGAATAGAGTATTTCATTTCACTGTCCTTCTAAGAGAAGATAAAGATTTAAATCTTTGTCTCATGATAAAAATGGCACAGAGGAAAGGAAGGAGCATGAGCAGAAGCAAAAGAAAGCCCAGGACTGGAGCTGAGATGGCAGAGGATGAAGTTGGAATGGCCATATTGGGTTGCATGGAAATGAATTAGAAAGTAACAAGCCAATACTCATGGCTGGAAAGCTCAAGTAGGGTAGGGGTGGTTAATAAAACTGTGGACATTTGAACAGAGAACTAGTGTAACTAAAATGAATGTTGCAATTGTTTGAAAAAGTCAAGCTGTTTTAGAACATTTCTTAGTCTCAGCTTTCCAGTCTGTAACATAGAGGCCAATATCTAGGGTTCTATTGGTTGTAAGGAATAAAAAGAAACAGAAGGCCCTCAGGCCAAAGTTAGCACAGGAGAAGCACTTAAATGGCAACAGAAGTAACCAGTTATCCTGGTGGGAGGTTGAGAGATTAAAAGCCCAGGAGACATGTAAAAAGCTCCTCCAATAGAAGTTCCAACAGTAAAGTTGATCAAGTGCTGCTCACTGTGTGCTGGTACTCTTCTGAAAGTGCTCTTCAGAAAGCAGTAGATGCATCCTCAAACAGCCCAGTAAGGCACGTATGGTCATCCCGATTTGGGAGATGGGAGACCGAGGAATAGAGTGCATCCATTTCGGCATAAGTTGCTAAAGACCAAATTCAAAACCTCAGCATGACTTCAGTTCCCACACTCCCATCTCCAGGCTCTTCCTCTATAGGTGTTCCACTGAAGACAAGGAAGGGGTGTGTGGTGGATAAAAGTAGGGGAGGAGCAAGACCCCCATCTGTGAGAAAGAGACAATGACGGGTGAGCACACTGTCCTGGGTGAACGTAGAATGCCCAGAATAACTCCGCTGGTGAGCCGAGCTGGGAGGAAAATGGCACCATTGCCAGAGATGGAGGGTTGTTTTGTGTTTGGCTTTAACATCCTTGAAACGTTCATGGTTTGATCAAAATCTCTATGATCATTCTGGAGCTGTAAAAGCTATTTAGAGAAATAGGATTGCTTTCGCCTTCTGAGCGGCACTCTATTGGCTATTCACCTGAAGTCTGTGTGTCCAGTGATTAGTTCTGTACATAGGTAAGCATTTCTCTCAAGTAGCATATATTTAAAGAGTGTAAGTGCCTTTTTTTCACACCCCATTTAATTTACACTGGTTTTACCTTCCTGCACAGATGGCTGCTTTTCCTCTTCCTGTGCTTAATTCTCATTGAAGCCAGACAGTGTAAAATGCCCATGAGAATTCAGTGGCGTTAAGGAAACAGGAAGAGGAGTTAGATGATACTAATATTACACAAAACTGCAGGGGAATGGTTCCCAAGTTATGATGTTATGCATAAAACATTTAAAAATATTTTTGCAGCATAATTAATAAAATGGGAAGATTAAGCAATAGAGTTGGAAACTGGTATGTGCAGTATGAGTCTCAAATGTCAGCGTTAAAAGTGTATGTAAACGTATGCTTTTGAAAAAAAGGTATCTATCATGTATTTTTAAATGCCAGGACTTTAAATATATATATTATTAGTGACTATTTCTGGGTGAAAGAACTTAAGGTGGTTTTATGTTCTTCTTTAAACTCATTTACATTTTTTTGACACTAAGTATTTTATAATCAGAAAAATGTCATACTATTAAAAAAGAAAGGTGACATTTCAAGTGTCTGTTTCTCCTGTTAAGTATTGAAGTCTGAATTAAAGCTGCAGCTGCTGCTGAGCATTTTGCCTGGTGCGGGCAGTGGTAGTGCCCAAGACTTCCACAGCTGCCCTATGACTGCTATGTGTGGGAGAGCCTTCAGCGCGGGGAAGACGGCAAGGCCTCATCTTTCACCAGCTGTTAATTGTTTAGCAACAGTAAGCAGAATAGTTCTTCCTATAAAGCGGAAAAGGGAAGTCAGCCTGCAAAGACTCAGAGATGGGTGGTAGTAAAGGGGCGATCTTCAGAAGCGACTTCCTCTGCAGCATTTTTCAGTGATGATTTTTCGAGGGACTAAGCCAGCTGCAGCCTGCAGCTGTGTATCAGCTGTGCTGAGTGAGGTTGACCCATGCATATGCCAAGCACTCTAGTGACCCTTTTCTGGAGCATATAGACTCGCCAGTAAATAATGGCCAATATGTAAGTACAGTAGAGCTGTGTCTACGCTGAACCTTTAGGGAATGGTTTTTCTAGATGGCTTTCAGGAAGTTGAAGTTCTACCTTTCAGGCACTGGACAGTTGAAGGGAGCGAATGCACATAAAACTGAAGCCTACGAAGCGTTTTATCAATGACTTGATATGAGATTACTATTGTTTTTTTCCTTAAGCACCAAAGCTTTAAAGCTTAGTCACAATTACTTTCATAAATGTGGTAGATATTTTTTGTTGCTTAGCATATTTCAAAATTGTGAAAACAACATTACAATAACCATAAGGATGTTTTAGATCAAGAAAAGATGATATATCAAATGAGAACCCAATTATTTTCATTTTGGGGGGCCTTAATGTATTTACCTTTGTAATTAATTACCTTCATAATTAAATAATTAAATTATAATATAGAATATTTGGGAAAAGACACTTTGACTACCCTGAGACAACTGTCATTAATTCCATGTATGCACTTCCAAGTAAAGGCCATACTTTTAAAATGTAAATTGTAGTAGAAATAACAATTGTGTAATCTGATTTATTTTTGCTTTTTTGTTTAACATCATTCTAAATAGGACAGTTTATGATAATGGTGAAAAGCCAAAGCTCTGGAGTAATTTAGGAGCTTCTTTAAGAGATCCTCTTTTTTATTAACTAGAGAAGGGAAGTCAGTTTGGAGATAAAGGTGGGGGCATGAGGAAGGACCTTTCAGAGAGCCTTACATGGGGTAGTACCTGCTCATGGGGTTATTGTGAAACAGAAATGAAGTAATATCCATAACATATCTAATACATGAACCGAGACATAGTGAGCATTCAATAAGTGGTAGCTATTATACCATAAATATGTTCTTACATAGATTTTATACTGATTATTTTAATATCAATATAGAATTCCATCTGGTAAATGTACTATAATCTTTTAAAGATTTTATAATGGTTACTGGAGCTGGCAGGTGGCATAGTGGTTAAGGATGCTGGACTCCCACATGACAGACTGCAGTTCGAGTCCCAGACCTTGGTGGCTTGCTTTCTCACTTTCTCACTCTCTTTCTCTTTCTCTCTCTCCTTCTCTGGTCAAATTAAAATAAATAAATAGAGATAAATAAAACAATTCTTTTTTTTTTTTTTGAGAGTTTTTTGCTATAGGGCATGTGTGCTTGCCAGATAGAGACAGACAGAGAGACAGAAAGCGAGAAATCACCCCCTGGGGGGATGGCCACGCCACAATGCCTTCTCCTCCGTTCTCCTCTTGGGATCTTGGGCACGCACGCACACGCGCCCGGCGTGAGTTTTAAGCCACTGGGTCAGGGACGCGAACCGTGATCGACTACGTGGGAGTCCAGCGACATAGCCATTACGCTAACTGCTGGTCCCAATGAAACAATTCTTTAAAAAAAAGATTATTTACTTTTTTTTCTGAGAGATAATCACCTCAACAGGGGTCTTTATGCTGTGATCCACCCAGTCTCGACTGGCCTGCATCATTGACAAGCAAGTGCTTGGTGTACTCAGGGTGGTTCTGAGATGCGAACTCAGGACTTTTTTTGTTTGTTTTTAAAGAGTTATTTATTTAATTTTATTTATTCATTCGTTTATTTTAATTTGACCACACAGAGAGAGAGAAAATGAGAAAGCAAGCTACCAGGTCTGGGACACACACTGTGGTTGGTCATGTGGGAGTGTCCAGCGCCTTCACCACCACACCACTTGCTGGTCCCCCAGGACTTTTCCCATGTGAGTGCAGTTGTGTTACCACTGTGCCCTTGCTTGGCCCTTAAACCTATTGTTGACCTTTAACTTTCTTATACTCTTTTAACATAAATAATTCGTGGCATAGTTTTCCCCACATTTTATGTATTCTCTTGAGAATATACACAACTTAATGGAATTTTTGTTATGCCAGTGAATAATTTTATGATTCTTGGTATATTTTGGTATATTACTTTCCAAACATGTCCTGATTTAGTGTCAGCATCGATATTTGAAAGCAATAGTATTACTGCACCATTGCAAGGATTGAATGTTGAAGTTAATTTGTGTTTATGCACATATGCACATACACATGTGTGTGTTAGTGTATGCTCACTATTTTAGTGAGAAGCTAATGGCGATATAGGCATATTTTTGCTAAGCCAGAGCAAAGCCTCTGATAGGCTGGCATATGGAATTAGGAAGCACTGCCCCCTAGAAGTTGCTTGCATGATCTGAAAAGACTGACTTCCTAGCAATTAGAAAGTTCCAGAAGTTTAACTGCCATGGGAAATTCGGGCCAGATGCCTAGCTGTATCTCCCGATTTGCATCCAAGAACTCAGTGGGAATGAACTAGATTTCAACTCACAAATGGGACTCACTTGTGCAGAAAAGTTTTAAAGGTAAAAGAGAATCTTCCCAAAACAAAACAAAATATCGAGACTTTGACAAAAAATTCTATTTATTCATTCGTTTATTTTAATTTGACCACACAGAGAGAGAGAAAATGAGAAAGCAAGCTACCAGGTCTGGGACACACACTGTGGTTGGTCATGTGGGAGTGTCCAGCGCCTTCACCACCACACCACTTGCTGGTCCCCCAGGACTTTTCCCATGTGAGTGCAGTTGTGTTACCACTGTGCCCTTGCTTGGCCCTTAAACCTATTGTTGACCTTTAACTTTCTTATACTCTTTTAACATAAATAATTCGTGGCATAGTTTTCCCCACATTTTATGTATTCTCTTGAGAATATACACAACTTAATGGAATTTTTGTTATGCCAGTGAATAATTTTATGATTCTTGGTATATTTTGGTATATTACTTTCCAAACATGTCCTGATTTAGTGTCAGCATCGATATTTGAAAGCAATAGTATTACTGCACCATTGCAAGGATTGAATGTTGAAGTTAATTTGTGTTTATGCACATATGCACATACACATGTGTGTGTTAGTGTATGCTCACTATTTTAGTGAGAAGCTAATGGCGATATAGGCATATTTTTGCTAAGCCAGAGCAAAGCCTCTGATAGGCTGGCATATGGAATTAGGAAGCACTGCCCCCTAGAAGTTGCTTGCATGATCTGAAAAGACTGACTTCCTAGCAATTAGAAAGTTCCAGAAGTTTAACTGCCATGGGAAATTCGGGCCAGATGCCTAGCTGTATCTCCCGATTTGCATCCAAGAACTCAGTGGGAATGAACTAGATTTCAACTCACAAATGGGACTCACTTGTGCAGAAAAGTTTTAAAGGTAAAAGAGAATCTTCCCAAAACAAAACAAAATATCGAGACTTTGACAAAAAATTCTCTGAGTACAGATACATTCTGACAGAGGGTACATTCTGACAGTACAGCAGAGTCTGACAGCTGGACAGAATTGGTGTTCTTCTGTGCTCTTAGAAAGAGAGAATGGTGATAAAGTAGTGGAGAAGAAGAATGAGGGATATATCATGTGAGGCTCAACATCTCTGCTGTGATAAGCTCTCTGAAAAAAGCAGGTCAGGAGCAGAAGTCTGCAGCCAGATGGAGAGTGAGAAAAGACCTAAAGTGGATGGGACAAGAAGTCTGAGTGCAGCAGACAATAGCCATTGGTGGAGGGGGATGGCTGAACTAACAGACACTAAGGCAGGGACAACAGCGCTCCAGGCACCACTTGCCTGCCTGCTTTTCTCCTATGAATTTCTCCCACTAGTCTGTTGTGGCCTTGGAAGCCAGATACCTAATCTTGTCAGAATTGTGTGCAAAGTGACAATAAAAAGTCTCCTCTACGAGGATCCTGGAAAGATGACAGAAGAGGAAGCATCAGGAATCTGTTTCCCCACCTAGACAACAATTGCAATGGCAGAATCTGTCTGATACAATTTTTTGCAAGTCTGGAATATATCTAATGCTTATACCTTCTGGAGGGATGCTTCAAGAGTAAATTGCAGTGAATTTTGGTCCATTTCAGTTATTAGCACAGTAACATCTACACTCACCTGCTGGCAGGAGCTGTACACGTATTCTAGGAACGGCTTGCACATAGCTTGACGGATGTGGGTTGGGTCAAAAGGACTCTGCCCTCCAAATATTGGGAACCTAATCACTGCTTCTTTTCACGGGGACACAGACAAAGGAGTGGGTAGCAGCTGTTACTGCCTCCTTTCTCCATTGTGGCAAGAGCCGCCTTCCCTGGCCGAAGACACTTCCAGAATATTTAAAGGATTGATACCTTAATTATCACCCATTTTTCTCTTTCTCTCCTTTGAGGAATAGGCACTGAAGCCTACAACATTCAAAAGCAACCACATATACAAGGAATATTAGAAAGTCACAGTACATCCCCAGGGAAGCCTAAAGGCTCAGGAAAAAAATTGAGAAGACTTTATATCTCGGGCTGATCTTCAGCACAGAAATAGCCTAAAATGATAAAAACAAAAATGAAAAAAATTGAATACACTCAGGAAGGGACATAATCTGATTTCCATAGTTACTACATTGTTAGCTTCAAATGTCCACTTTTCAGAAAAAAAAAATCACCAAATATACACAAAAACAGGAAAGTAAGGTATGTTCAAAACAATAAGACAAAAACTGTCCTGAAAAACACCAAATACTTTAAAACAATTTATTGAAGATGCTCAAAGAAAGACATGAGGAAAGTCAAGAAAACAATGTATGGGGGCTAGCAGGTGATGTAGAGGTTACGGCACTGGACTCCCACATGACCGACTGTGCTTTGAGTCCCTGACATTGTAGCTTGCTTTCTCACTTTCTCTCTCTCTGGCCAAAATTTAAAATAATAATAATAAGTCAATAGGATTAAATAAATAATTCTAAAAAATTAGAAAACAATGTATGAACAAAATAAAGATATTGGGTCATCGAGAAAGTCATGTCATGTTTTTGCATAGAAAAACATAAAAAAATACATCATGACTTTCCTGATGATCTAATAATAGAAAACTTATAAAGAGGGACCAACAAGGTTAAGGTGTTAGACTCCCATGTGGCCAACCATGGCTCAAGTCCCAGACCTGGTGGCTTGAAAATCATGCTGTGCACATGTGTGTGCATGCGCCAAATCCTCAGAGGATAGTGAAGGAGAAGGGATTGTGGTGTGGCCATCCCCCCTGGAGGGGTGATTTTTCACTGTCCCTCTCACTGTCCCTTTCTGCCTCTCTCTAGTGAGCACATGCGCCCTATCGCAAAAACCTTAAAAAAAACAAACAAAAAAAACACCAATTTGAAAATTTAAAAAGAAACTATAAAGAAATTTTGGATTTGGGGGACCAGCAGTTAGCATAATGGTCATGTCACTGGACTCCCATATAGTCAACTGTGGTTTGAGTCCTGGACCCGGTGGCTTAAATTCACACCGGGTGCATGTACGTACATGCCTAAGATCCTTAGAGGAGAATAGAGGAGAAGGGATTATGGTGTGGTCATCCCCCCTGGGGGGTGATTTCTCGCTTTCTGTCTCTCCGTCTCTCTCTGTCTTTCTGGCGAGGGCACATACCCTATAGGGAAAAAAAAAACTAAAAAAGCAAAAAAAAAAGAAAGAAAATGAAATTTTGGATTTGAAAAGTATACTAACTGAAATGAAAATTTTACTTGAGAGATTCAAAGGCAGCTTTGAGTAGTCAGAAGAAAGAATCAGTAAATCCAAAGACAGGCCAAGGGAAATAGTTGAGTCTGAGAACAGATTGAACAAAAGTGAACAGAGTATGCAGGATCTGTGGGACACCATCAAACAGATCAGCATATGTATTTTTTTGGAGTCTAAGAAGATGATGATACAAAAAGGGACAGAGAGAATATTTCTATCATGGCCAAAAATAATGTTCCAGATTTGATGAAAGACAAGGAGAAACATCAAAGAGGCTCATGAACTTCAAGTAAGATGACCTCAAAGGCAACCATACCAAAACACATTATAATCAAATTGTCAAAAAAACAAAGACTAAGGGACCAGCAGTTAGTGTAATGGCTATGTCGCTGGACTCCCACGTAGTCGACCGTGGTTCATGTCCCGGACCCGGTGACTTAAAACTCACACCGGGCGCGTGTGCATGTGTGCCCAAGATCCCGAGAGGAGAATGGAAGAGAAGGGATTGTGGCGTGGCCATCCCCCTTGGGGGGTGATTTCTCGCTTTCTGTCTTTCTCTCTCTGTCTGTCTGGCGAGCGCATGCACCCTATAGTGAAAACCTCTCAAAAACAAAACAAAACAAAACAAAACAAAACAAAACAAAACAAAAACAAAGACTGAGAATCTTGAAAGCATTAAGAGAGAAGCAACTTATCACATACAGATAAGAGATCCTCAATAAGATTATCAGCAGATTTTTCTTCAGAAACTGTGGAAGCAAAAATGAAGTGGACTGACATATTCAAAGAGGTAAAAGAAAAAAAACCTGTTGAAGAATTCTGTCTCCAGGGAACCAGCAGTTGGCGTAATGGCTATGTCGCTGGATTCCCACGTAGTCGACTGCGATTCGTGTCCCGGACCCAGTGACTTAGAACACACATCGGGCACGTGTGCGTGCGTGCCCAAGATCCCAAGAGGAGAATGGAGGAGAAGGGATTGCGGCGTGACCATCCCCCCTGGGGGGTGATTTCTCGCTTTATGCTCTGTCTTTCTGGCGAGCGCACGCGCCATATAGTGAAAACCTCTCAAAAAAAAAAAAAAAAAGAGAGAATTCTGTCTCCAAACAAAATTGTTCTTCAAAAGTGAGGGAGAAATTAAGACATTCCCAGATAAACAAACACTGAGGGAACTCAGAACCACTAGACCTACTCTATAAGAAATATGGAAGGAAGTTCTGCAGGTTGAAATGAAAAAATTCTAGACAGTAACTTAAAAATGTGTGAAGAAATAAAGGTTTCAGGGTAAATACACAGCAACTACTGTCTAGTATTAGTCTAACAATAGTTTGTAACTCCACATTTTGTCTTCCACATAATTTTAAAAAGTATTAGCTTATGTTTTTGCACGCACATTGTATAAACATGCAATTCTGTGACATCAACAACTAAAAAAGTGGGATATAGATGTGAAGTAAGGTAGTTTTTATTATTGAAACTATAAATTCAGATTAGAATGTTATAACTTCAGGGGCCAATAGGTGGTTAAGGGCGCTGGACTCATACATGGCTGATGTCAGTTTGAATCCCTGACCCAGTAGCTTGCTTTCTCACTCTCTCTCTCTTTGTCTCTCTCTCTCTCACTCTGTCTCTCTCTGGTCAAATTAAAATAAATAATTAAATAAATAAAGTTCAATAAAAATAATTATTAAAAAAAATAATGTTAAAACTTTAGGATGTTAAATGTGATCCCTATCATAACAACTTGCCATAGAATATACACAGAAGGAAATGAAAAAGAAATATAAACATTTCACTACAAAAAATTAACCAAACCCAGAAGTACATAGAAATACATGAAATGAGGGACAGAATCATTATAAGGCATATAGAAAATGAATAGTAAAATGACAGTAGTAAGTCCCTTCCTTCACAGTAATTACTATAAATGTAATAATTAAATTCTCCCATCAAGAGATACATTGGCAGAATGCATTAAATACTGATTAAACAATGTGCTATCTGTTAGAGTCTTTAAATCCAAAGATGCAAACAAAAAGCAAAAGGACAGAAAAACAGTTTATGTGAATAGTAACCAAAAGAGAGCAGGGGTGGCTGTTCTAATATCAGACAAAACTCTATTTTAGTTCCAGAATGGTTAGGGCTGGTGTAGTGGTTAAGGCACTGAACTCCCACATGACTGACTGCAGTTTGAGTCCCAGACCAAGTGCCTTGAAACTCATGCCAGGCTCAAGAGCATGTGTGCCCAAAATTCCAAGAGGAAAATGAATGAGAAGGGATTGTAGCTGTGGCCATCCCCTCTGGGGAGGAGTGATTTCTCACTTTCTGTTTCTCTGACTCTCTCTGTCTCTGGCAAGCACATGCACCTATAGCAAAAATCTCTCAAAAAAATCCAAAAATATTTTAAGAGACAAAGGAGAAAATCATATATATATATATATATAAATTTTTTTGAGAGGTTTTTGCCATAGGGCGTGTGCACTCGCCAGACAGACAGAGAGAGAGAGAGAGAGACAGAGAGACAGAAAGCGAGAAATCACCCCCAGGGGGGATGGGCACACTGCAATCCCTTCTCTTCCATTCTCCTCTCAGGATCTTGAGTGCACGCACACGAGCCTGGCGTAAGTTTCAAGCTACTGGGTCCAGGACGTGAACCGCGGTCGACTACATGGGAATCCAATGGCATAGCCATTACACTACCTGCTGGTCCAGAAAATCATTTGTTGATAAAAGGGTCAGTGTAACAAAAAAAGATATAACAATTATAAACACTTATGTATCCAGTATACAGCAAAAATTTCAGAGTTGAAGGGAGAAATAAACAGTTCTACAATGATTAGGGACTTCAATATCCTATTCAGAAAGAATAACCAAGTGGAAGACAAGGAAATAGAGGACTTAAACAACATGATAAGCCAAACAGATCTAACAAGCATATACAATACTTCTCAACAACAGAATATAGATTTTTTTTTTTCTGGAGAGGTTTTTGCTATAGGGCGCATATGCTCGCCAGAAAAACGGAGGCAGAGAGACAGAAAGCAAGAAGTCACCCCCGGGTGGATGGCCACTCTGCAATCCTTTTTCCTCCATTCTCCTCTTAGGATCTTGGGCACGCACACACACGTGCCTGGCATGAGTTTAAGCCACCGGGTCCAGGACTCGAACTGTGGTTGACTACATGGGAGTCCAGTGACATAGCCATTATGCCAACTGCTGGTGCCAGAATATAGATCGTTAAAAGTGAATATGGAGCATTTTCCAGAATAGATCATATTTTATGCTCAAATTAAGTATCAATTATTTTTAAGAGTGATATTTTTGCTACAGGACATGTGTGCTTACTGGAGAGACAGAGAGAGAGAAAGTGAGAAATTACCCCCATAAGTGTGATGGCCATGCTGCAATCCCTTCCCCTCCATTCTCCTCTTGGGAGTTTGGGCACACAAGTGTGTGCACCTGGCATGTTTCAAGCTGCTGGGTCTGGGACTTGAACTGTGGTCAGTCATGTAAGAGTCCAGCAATGTAACCATTACACCATGTGTTGGTCCCAAATATCAATAGATTTTTAAAAGATGGATATCATCTAAGTATCTACTTTGAACACAAGGTGATAAAGTTAGAAATCAATAACCTAGGAAAAACTAGAAAATCCACACATTCGTGGAAATTAAATGACACACTCTTAAACAACCAATGAATCAAAGGAGAAAATGCAAGGGAAATTACAAAATACATAGAAATGAATGAAAATGAAAACACAACATACCAAAGCTTATGAGATTCAGTGAAAGTAGTGTTAAAGAGGAAATTATAGCTACAAATGCTCACATCAAAAAAGAAAGATCTTAAATCAAGACCCTAACCTTACAATGTAAGGAAGTAGAAATAGAACAAACTAAACCTAAAGCTAACGGAAGGAAGGAAATAGTAGAGATTAGAGCAAAGATAAACAAAATGGAGAAGAGCAAAATAACAAGAAAAAAACCAACAAACCTATATGTTGATTCTTTGAAAAGATGAACAAAATTTACAGACTTTCAGCTATATGGACTAAGAAAAAGGGAGGGAAGATTTAAATGACTAAACTCAGAAATGAAAGTGGGGAACATTACTATCAATTCTATATAAATGAAAATGATTAGCAGAGAGTACTATAAAAGCAATTGTAATAGCAATAAATTGGTTAGCCTGAATGAAGTGGATGAATTCCTAGAAACATAAAAGGTTTCTAAGATGAAGCTGCTAAAGAATAGAAAAACAAAATAGATACATAGCTAGTACAAAGACTGAAGTACTGGGGCCAGCAGGTGGCATGGTGGTTAAGGTGCTAGATTCCCATATGAATGACCGTGGTTCTAGTCCTGGACCTGGACCTTCCTCACTTTTCCTCTCTCACTCTCTCTGGTGAGCACATGTTCCCTAAAACAAATTAAAACAAATAATAATAATAAATAAAATTAAATACATACTTTAAAAAAAATTGAATTACTGCATTTGGCAGTCTGTATTTGAGAGTTCCTTATCTGTGGTTTCAACCAACCACATTGAAAATTTTATGTTGCTGCTGATGTGTACTATGTATTAATAGTTAGGCCTACCATAGTTATATCTGGACTGAACATGTGCAGACTTTTTTCCTGGTCATTGTTCCCAAAATACTGTAGTATAGCCACTATTTACATAACTTCTACATGGACTAGGTATTAGTTACCTAAAGATGGTTTAAAGTATACAGGAGGGTGTATATACATTATATGCATATATTATACCATTTTATATAAGGTATTTGAGCATGTTTGGATTTTGGTATCCACAAGGATCCCAGAACTAATTCCACATAGATTATTAAGGACAACTGTAATTAAAAAATCTCATAAAGACAAATTTTGGAGGGCTATCCTATGGCATGGTGGTTAAGTTGGCTGGATCCCAACTGGCTGACTGCAGAGGTTTAGAAAATGCACTAGGTGTGTGTGCACCCAAAATCCTGAGAGAAGAATGGAGAAGAAGGGATTGCACTGTGGCCCCCTCCCTGGGGGGTGGTTTCTCACTTTCACTCCCTCTCTCTCTCTCATTTCTGTCTTGCTCCAGTGAGTGCATGCACCCTCTATAGCAAAAACTAAAAATATGAATAAAAATATAAAGTAATGGAAGACAAAGAAAAAAAGAAAAGATTTGGACCCAATGACTACACTGGTGACTTCTATGAAACATCTGATAAAGAACTAACATCCATATTCTCAAGCTTTTCCAAAAATTGAAAAGGAAGGAACATTTCCTAACTCATTTTTGGGTCTAGCATTGTCCTGATACTAAAGTCAAAAACACTACAAGAAAAGGAAACTATGGACTAATATTTCTTATGAACATTGACATAAAAATCCTTAACAAAATACTGGCAAATTCAATTCACTAGCAAATTAAAGTATTATAGAACATGACCAGCTGGGCTTTATTCCTAGAATGTAAGAATGGTTTAACATATGAAAACTGATCAATTTAATAGTTTCTGGTGTAATATATCATCTTAAATAAAAGAAGGAAAAAATCCATGTGATCATCTCAATTGATACAAAAAAGGCAAAAATTTAGCACCCCTTCGTGATAAAAAAACAGAATGAACAAACAAAAACACTAGAATAGAAGAAAGCTACCTCCACATACTAAAAGCCATACATGAAAACCCACAACAGGCTGGTCCTGTAGTGCAGCATTTAAGTCCTGTGCATAAGGAACTGGATTCCACTGATCAACTAAAGTTTTAATCTCAGCCCTGAGATTTTTAAGCCCTGGTGGCTTAAAAAATATTCTGGGTGCACGTATGTGTGCTTTCCAGAGCCTGAAACAATGGAGAAATGGAAGAAAAGGATTGCAGCATGACCATACTCCATGAAGGGATGTCCTTTCTCTCTCTCTCTCTCTCTCTCTCTCTCATGAATGCACTGGACCTCTGACAATTAAAAGAAAAGAAAATATAAAAGAAAGAGAACAAACCCACAGCAATCATAATACTCAAGACTAAAAGCTTTTCCTCTAAGATCTGAACAAGGCAAGATACTCACTTTTGCCACCTCTATTCAACATGATACTGGAAGTTCTAGACAGAGTAATTAGTCAAGAAAGAGAAATAAAATGTATCCAAACTGAAAATGAAGAAGCAAAATTAGCTGTTTGCAGCTGATATGGTCTTACACATAAGAAAACACAAAAAGTCCAAGAGTTTATCAAAGAAAATTTTAGAACTAATGAACAAATTTAGCAAAGTATTTAGGTAACAAGTCAACACACACAGAAAGAATCAGTTGCATGCCTCCACACTAACAATGAACAATGGAAAATTGAAATTAAGAAAGAAATTCTGGTTTCAATAATCAAAAAGATTAAAATACTAAGGAATTAACCCAGAAGGTGAAAGATTTGTCCAATATAAACTAAAAAATATTGCTGAAAAAAGTTAAAGAAAACAAATACATAGAAAAACATTCCATGTTCATTGTTGAAAGACTTAAAATTGTTAAGATGTCAGTACTACTCCAAATGATCTATAGATTCTATACAATATCTATCAAGATCTAAATAATGATTTTTGCAGAAATAGAAGAACCTATTTTAAAATTCATATACAATCAGAGGGTTATGAAGACCTAAAACAATTTTGAAGAAGAACAAATTTGTAGGATTCACACTTTCTGATTCAAAACTTTATACACAGCTGCAGTAATTAAAATACTGTGGTACTGGCATAAAGACAGATGTATACACCAATGGAATAGATTATAGGGCCCAGAAACAAAACCTTGCAAATATGGAACCCTTCCAAATATGGTCAAATGATTTTCAGTAAGGGTGCAAAACTCGTTCAATGGGGAAAGAACAGTCTTTTCAACAAATGGTGCTAGGAAAACTGGATATCTGCATGGAAACAATAAAACTTCTATATTGTATACAAAAATTAAGTCAAAATGCATCCACAACCTAAATGAAATATAAGACCTAAAAGTATAAAATGCTTAGAAGAAAATACAGCAGGGCTGGCCTCATAGTGCAAAGGTTAAGGGAGCTGGATCCTACGTAGCCAATCCTAGAATCATGGGCCTAACAGCTTGAAAAACACATATGTACATGCATACCCAAAATCCTGCTGGGGTGAAAAATGGAAGAAAAAGGATTGCAGTGTGACCACACTTTATTGGTGGTTCCTATCTCTCTCTCTCTCTACCCCCCTCTGTCTCTCTCTTTAGTGTGCCGTTTGGTAAAAAAGAAGAAAAAGAAGAAAGAGAAGGAGAAGAAGAAAACAGTGTAAAACCTTCATGACATTAGATTTAGTAATGCTTACTTGGATTTGACTACAAAGGCACAGGAAACAAAGGAAAAATAAAATAGACTTCATTAAATTTTAAAAAGATTTGTATGTCAAAAAATAGTATTAATACTGATAGTTGCACAACATAATCAATATATTTAATACCACTAAATGGTACATTTAAAAGTGGTTTTGCAGGACCAGCAGGTAGTATGGTAGTTAAGATACTGGATTCTCACACTGCCAACCATGATATGTGTCCCAGATCTGATGGCTTGAAAATCAAGCTCGATGCATATGCATGAGTGCCCAAAATCCCAAAAGGAGAATGGAAGGGACTGTGGCATAGTCACCCTCTCTAGAGGTTGGTTTCTCACTTTCCCTTGTTCTGTCTCCCTCCAGTAAGCACACACGCCTTATGGCAAAAAACTAAAAAAGAAAAAAAGTGTTTTTGCTAGATGTGTGTGCCTGTACAAGAGACAGGAAGAAGAGAAAGCACTCGCCATGGGGAACAGTCACACCACACTCCCTTCTCCTCCATCTCTTCCTCCTTTTAGAATTTTGGGCATGCACTTACATGGGCCCAGAATGTTTCTCAAGCCACCAGGTCCAGGACTCAAACTGCACGGTCAGCCACGTGGAATCTGGCTGGCTTAACTACCAGGGCCGTGGAGCCAGACCAAGATTATAAATCTTATACATATTTTACAATTAAAAAGTTGAGCTCTTCTGTGGTGGTATGGGTGGTAGGGCACTGCTTAGCAATGCTGGAGACACATGGAAGACTGTGGTTCAGGTCCCAGGCCTAGTTAAAACACACAGGGTGCCTGCATATGTGCACCCATGGTCCTGGCTGGCTGGAAGGTTAGAAAGTGGGGTTTACAGCATGACAGATCTTGTCAAGGGTGCCTGTTTCTCTCAAGAGGTAAACTATTTTTAAAAGTTGGATAGAAAAAGACACCATCAACAGAGTCACAAAGTAACTCACAGAATGGGAGCACATATTTGCAAATGATATGTCTGATAAGGGATTAATATCTAGAATATATAGAGTACTAAAATGCAACAATGAAAAAACCTAATAATTTAATTCAAACATGGGTGAAGAATTCGAAGACATGCAGAACTGAAGAAGATATACAAATGGCCAAGAAAAACACATGAAAAGATACTCAGCACAGTAGTCATTAGGAAACTGCAAATTAAAACTAAAATGAGTCACCACCCACACCTATGAGGATGACTACTATAAAACAAACTAACACAGTAACAATTAATAGTGGGGTTGTGGAGATATTGGGACTGTTGTGCATTGTTGATGGGAATGTAAAAGGGTACAGCCACTGTGATAAACAGCATAGCTCTTCTTTAAAAAAAAAAGAAAAAGAAAAAATTAGAATTACTGTATGATCCAGCAATTCCAGCTCTGTATATATACCTAAAAGAACTGAAAGCGAGGTATTGAAGAGAGATTTGTACACCCATACTTGGAGCATCATTATTCACAATAGTTAAAATGTGGATACAGCCTAAGTGTCCATAGATAGATGGATGAATAAGAAAACATGCTAGATACATACAAAGGAATAATTCAACCTTGAAAAGAATCTCTTAACATTTGCTAAAATATGAATGGACCCAATGGTCTTATGCAAAAAGAAATAACCCCATCCTGCAAAGGCAAATACTGTATGATTCCACTTACATGAGGTACTTAATGTGGTCAAAATCATAGAGACAGAAAGTAGAATGGTAGTTGCCAGGGGCTGTGGGTAGAGAAAAATGGAAAGTTATTCTTTTTTTTTTTTTTTTTTAGAGGTTTTTGCTATAGGGCACGTGTGCTTGCCAGAAAGACAGAGAGAGACAGAAAGACAGAAAGCGAGAAATCACCCCCCGGGGGGAATGGCCACTCCACAATCCCTTCTCCTCCATTCTCCTCTTGGGCACACACATGTACCCGTCATGAGTTTAAGCCACCGGGTCTGGGACTCAAACCACATGGGAGTTCAGCGACATAGCCATTACGCTAACTGCTGGTCCTGAAAGTTACTCTTTATTGGGTATAGCTTTTCAGTTTTATAAGATATAAAGAGTTTTAGAGATGGATGCACAACATAAACGTACTTAATACTATTAAAACTGTGCCTAAAAATAGTTAAGGTGTAAACTTTATATATATATTTTACCACAATTTTTTTAAAAAAAGTCTCAATGAAAAATCTGAGGAATTATTTAGCAAGTAATGTGTATATTTTAGTGGATGGAATTTATAAAATCCATTTGACTTCTTTTATATCCTTTTTGTTTATTTTGTGATGTCCAGCTTTATTTTATGCAAAGAAACTTACACAATAGCTGAGTTCTAAATGGGTGAGGTCCTTTGGCAAATTGTTTCAGAAGTTTCTTTGTTCTGGTCTAGGCTCATGGCATAGAAACGTACTATAATGGAGTAGGTGAAAACAGGCTCTAAATCTAAAGCACTGACTCTGAGCCCCACAAATGACATTGAGAACTTATGGAATCTCTCTAAATCTGTCTATTCATCTACAAAATGGAGGTAAGTTACCTTGGGGGTCTCTTGTGAAGACTGAAGACAAAGTGCATGTGCATGTGTCATGCTGCGATGTACAGTGCCTGCTGCCAGTGAGAGACAGTGCATGTTGTTATATGGAGGAGCCCAGCAGGATGTGAGGCAATTCACTCTCTCTCATTCCGTCTGCGGATGAGTTGACTTTATCAGCACGATATAATATCTTCCACCTCACTTCCCAATAAGGCGTGGGAATTACACCCAGAGTGTTGCTTCATTGACTAGTAGATAATACCTACAAAATAGGAATTTGAAATAAATTTTATAAAAGAAAGAACAATTGTCAATTAAATTTAGAAAATAAGCAAGTAGAAAATATCCTTATTTCACTTGAGTTTACTGGGTAATTACAAACTGGGCTTAAGTGAGCAAGTGGTTTCTTTTTTTTTTTTTTTTTTCTTTTTTTGGAGAGGTTTTTGCTATAGGGTGCGTGCACTCACCAGACAGACAGAGAGAGACAGAGAGACAGAAAGCGAGAAATCACCCCCCAGGGGGGATGGCCACGCCGCAATCCCTTCTCCTCCATTCTCCTCTCAGGATCTTGGGCACGCACGCACACATGCCCAGCGTGAGTTTAATCCACCGGGTCCGGGACTTGAACTGCGCTCGACTACGTGGGAGTCCAGTGACATAGCCATTATGCTAACTGCTGGTCCCCAAGTGAGCAAGTGGCTTCTTAGAACAAGGTAAAATAAAGTTTTTCCAGACCTGTTTATAAAATTGGTTTTCTATAAAAGATCTGGAAACCAGATATTCAAAAGAGACTTTTTTTTGAGAGACAGATTTTTGCTATAGAGCATGTGTACTCGCTGGAGAGACAGAGACAGAGAGACAGAAAGCAAGAAATTAGCCCCCCCCCCCCCCCCCCGAGAAAAATTTTCTCTCCATTCTCGGGATCTTGGGCACACACACACAAGTGCCTGGTGTGAGTTTCAAGCCTCTGGGACCAGCACTAGATTTGTGGTTGACTACGTGGGAGTCCAGCAACATAGCCATTACGCTAACTGCTGGTCCCGATAATAATAATTTCTAAAAAAAAGAAATCAGAGTTTTCCTGGAAAAGTAGTGATAGTAACAATAAATTTGCTCAAACCCTCTTGGAAGATTATGGAAATATTTGCACTCTCTAGTCACATTCACCAGTTGAAACTTCTGGGGCAATGTTTATTTTCTGGACATTTCAAGCTTCCTGGAGACATTGAAGAATTCTCATTATTGAGAGTAATGCCTAAACAGCACTACACATCTGACATAAAGAATTAAAGAGAATGACTAATGAAGTTCTAGAAAAGTTATTTCTAAATTCTACCTCTTGTTCTCTACCAATATGTATGAGTCTTGTTTCCCTATGCCCAATTTATTTAAGCAACAGATTCTTCTAAAAACTGAGAAACTGGCAAGCAATAATAAAAGTCCACTCCAAAAAAATTTTGAGTTTTTGATTATTTTTCCATTTGATCCTCCTTAAGGATTAAAATGCACAATGTCATCCATACAGTAAAGTAAGGGAGGAGACTGCAATAATATTATAGGCTTTAGGTTATGCAATGTTTTTAATCTTGTAGATACAGCAATTGATATGTTGGGCTCAGGATCATTTCTTAATTATCTGTAGTTAAATTCCTACACGGAAAAAATACATCATGTGGTTATATGCAGACCTTATTTGGATCACATATTTAATTATACTTATTGAGAAAAGTAAATTCTAATCTATAAAACAGATTAGAAATAACAGCACAAATCTCCTTAGCCTGCCAACCTGTATTACTGTCAGTTATTATCAGAAGTTATCTGTAATACTCAATGAGCTAATTCATCACTAGTTTCTCTAAGATTATAACCTCCAGAATAAAACAAAAAATAATTCTAAGATAGTTCTTGGCAACCTTTGTAAAGTCAAGTGAGATGGTTCCTTATTGGGAGAAAATAGTCTTTCAGCGGTGTCACCAGGCAGTTCCATACCTAGCAACACCAAGTGGAGGGCAATAAGGCCCACTTTCCAGGGATGGCAGCCTGTTCTTCCTGACTAGAGACATCTGAACACGATAGCTACCCCTAACAAGTCTTTATGACACATTTTAAAACTTTTGTCTCTGTCTAAAATCACTCTTGCTGGCCCTACTTTTAATAATGACCACCCAGTGACTAAGCACCTCTGACATGTGGTCAGGAACTAAGGAACAGCTGGCCCCATTTCTGAGACCCCGAGTCTCACTGCAGAAGACTATGTTTCATGCCTGCCAGTCCCATACTATTCTAACATCTGTAGATCACCAACGGGATGCATTCTTCTTCCACATAGTTGTTCCTACTCTCACACCTCTACGTTGCTTGTCATGACATACTTCTTCCCTCCAGAAGCTCCGTTTCTCCATTACCTCATTTGTATGCCAGTTTTGAAGGAAATTTTCAAAGCTCTCTAGTAACCACTCGCCACTCACACACTGATGGAGCACATTAGCCTGTGCCTAGCAGAGTAGCTCTATTTGTTCCTAGACATGCCACAGACAGCTGGGCTACCCTGAGTACTGATCCTCTGGGATTTATCGACAAGATACCACTTTTCCTGCAGTACATCTGCTTCCATGTCAGTTGTTTGTTCTTTCCCCATGACTTTCCTTAACTTCTCGGGACCATAATTTTTCCAGTACTTAAGCAGTATCTGAAGAAGCAAGGAAAACTGGGACCAGCAGTTAGCGTAATGGCTATGTCGCTGGGCTCCCACATAATCAACCACGGTTAGAGTCCCGGACCCGGTGGCTTAAACTCACGCCGGGCACATGTG
>NW_006205727.1:4111616-4136363 GCF_000334495.1 Tupaia belangeri chinensis
GACTCCCATGTGGGCTACCGTGGTTCGAGTCCCAGACCTGGTGGCTTAATCTCATGCCAGGTTCATTTGTGTGCATGCCCAAGATCCCAAGAGGAGAATGGAGGAGAAGGGATTGCAGCATGGCCATCCCCCCTGCGGGGGGGGGGGTGATTTCTCACTTTCTGTCTCTCTCTCTCTCTCTGTCTGGTGAGCGCACACACCCTATAGCAAAAACCTCTCCAAAAAAAAAAAAGCAAGGAAAACTCATGAGAACTTCCAGAAGACCTTCAGTGGTCCAAACAAATATGTCATGAAACAAAAACAAAGAAAAATATGACTGAGAATACTGAAGTGGGAGACACTGTGAGGATCTTCCAACCCACACACTCCTGCATATATCCCACACTGGAAAACCAAAGTGTAGAAATGATTAAAGTCATCACTTCTCCCAAGCCAACCAGTCCAGTCTATATGCAACTATCGTTACTCTAATCTTTATCTGATACATTTACCCCTCTATTTCTATCATGTCCCAAAGTCGGGCTTCAATAGTTTGATAGTAGAAGCCCAACTACTTTATCAAAAAAAGATACTAGAAGATGACAATAATGATTTCTTTCAAAGGTGGACAATAAAAAGTATTGGTAAAGATATGGAGAAATTAGAACTGTCAGATATTGCTGGTGGAAATATAAAATGGCACACCACTTTAGAAAACAGTTAAATATTTCCTGAACAAGTTAAAAATAGAGTTACCTTTTAACCCAATGATTTTACTCCTAGGTATATACCACAAAGAACTGAAAGCACATGGCACACAAAAACTTGTACATGAATATTCATTATTTATTATAGTCTCCAAATGAAAAGAACTCAAATATCCTTCAGCAGGTGAATGAATAAACAAGATACAGTCTGTCCATACAAGAAATGTTATTCAGGACTTAAAGGGAATGAGGTATTGAGACATACCACAGCATGGATGGACCTTCAAAATATCATGCTAAGTGAAAGAAGCCAGTAACAAAAGGGCACATGTGTGATTTTCTTTATGTGAAATGTCCATAGGCAAATTCATAGAAAGAGACACTAGATGAGCAGTTACCTAAGACTGGGGGCAGGAAGGAGTGGAAAGTGCTTGCCTTTTAAAAAGAAAGAGAGAGAGAGAGAGAGAGAGAGAGAGAGAGATTGTTGATATAGGGTGTGTGTGCTTGCTGAGAGACAGAAAATGAGAAATCAGTCCCCCGGGGGGATGGTCAAGTCACAACCCCTCTCCTACCTTCTCCTCTTAGGATTTTAGGCATGCAAGCACACATCCCCAGCATGAGTAATGAGACACCGTATCAGGGACTTGAACTACAGTCTGTCATGTGGGAGTCCAGTGACGTAAGCATTACGCCACCTGCTGGTCCCATGGAAAGTGCTTGCTAATAGGTTGGGTGTTTATTTCTATGGTGATGGAAATATTCTGAAATCAAATAGTAGTGATGGCTGCCCAACCTTGTGGATATGCTAAAAATTACATAATTTTATACTTTAAAAGGATAAAGCTATAACATGTGAATTAAATATCAAATTTTCAAAAAGATGCTAGGCTCCTGATGACATGTTATTTAGCTCTAGTTACTGGTTTGCTGAGAAGAACATGAGCCAGAAGAAAAAATAAAACTTCCCTCATCTTAGGAAAGTCTTAGAATGCATTAGTCTTAGAGGGCATTAACACTGTTCACTCATGACCCGATGAATCAGAAAAGAACTAGCCCAGACAGGAATGCGGTTGCTGAATCTGTGGTGCATCAGTAATGTGTTTTTCAAGGTCACTGCATGGTAAACGCAGTATGAATCCATGGTCGTGTCAGCCCAAAATGTGGTGGGTACCTGTGGTCAGAGGGAGGGAGTCATGGTGTGACCAGACCTTGAGGAGGGTGCTCCTTCTCTCTTCCTTTTGCATGTGCACATATACATACTCTATCACAAATAAAAGGAAAAAATTATATGTGTAAAAAACCGCAAAGTCAGCTATGGACAATCTGTCATATCTCATTTATTTGCCCAAGCCCACCTTCCTCTTTTGTTTCCTCAGTTCGCCCGTGCTGATGTCCCCACTGGCCTCATCTTCAGTCTTAGCCCATTTTCCTCTCTTTTCCACCTGGAACTGTGATTCTAGAGGTTGACTTTCACCAGTGCATTTCCTGGGCTCTCTTACCTTTCAGAGTTCAATCGTTTTTGACTATGGTAAGCACCAAAGGTCAGATTGGAAAAATAAAAGCAAAGAGGGTGGGATATTTATTCTTCTAGTCAGACTTTCCTCCCCTCCTCTCTCTTGTACCCGTATGATCCTAGCAATATCTTCATTCCTCTACATTCCTGTCAGGTGACCCCTCGTCCACATCTCCACTCTCACTAGGCTCTACCTTTCTCTCTCTTTGCCCTTTCCGATCAGAGAGTAATAATGGCTTCCTGTGATAGCTTGTTCCAAATGCTTCCCCATCTCTGTCAGTTCCTTTGATCCTGCCCACATGTGTTTCTTGATTGGCCAATGGCTAATATCCCACCCCTTTCTCTTTGTACCTCCCTGACTCTCTACCTCCAAGATTTCCTGGTGCACTTTTCAATATCCACTTCTGAACTCCTCCCTTACTTTTTAGGCATGACCACTTTCCTTGATGGATGGGAGAGTCAGGAAGGGATTGTGCTTTTATAATTCCTTTCCTTTGATGTTATTCTTCAAATATTATTGAGCGATAGCAGCTACCTGGGACACAGTGCAGGGCTACCTTTATTCAGAGTAGTAGTGTCTAAGGAGGGACATAGAGAGGGGCTCAATGGACAGTCTGACTGCACAAATGGGTTTTCTAGAGATGACCTGGCACCCAAGTTGTCCTAAAGCACTTGTGAATTCAGGTTTCAGTAATTATTATGTCTAAACTTCACAGCTTTTGTGAATGAGGGCTTCTGTTACATAGAGTCATCTGACTTCATTTTTTTCCAGAAAAGGAATCATCTTTAGAAAGCTAGGATTGTTTAGGGTCAAGACAAGAACTGATTAAAGCCTAAAATTATTTTACTATATAAAATAAGATCTTCTAATGACAAAGATTTATGAGTTGAATGCTCTATCAGCCTAAAACCACTAAAAAGCATTTAGTAAAATTGCCATCTAGTTCAGGAAATATCAGGTGTCTTGACCCATTGCATTGAGGAAGACCAAGCACTAGAGGAACCATGAAACATCGCACTAGAGGGAGAAGTGGATAGAATCCTGGGGAAAGGTAGAGTTTAGGTAAAACTGGAATGATGCAGTATTTGAGTAGGCTCAGAGCAAACCAAGACTACATGAAGTGGTCAACATCATACCCAGCTTGCAAAAGGGATGTAGGGTCTTGTTTTTCTGGAAGAAAAGAAAGCTAAGATAGATGTGGAATGTTCCGTGCAGAAAGCCGTTATCTGAAGCTCTGCACCTGGGCTGTAAAGGGAGATTGATCCTCTGTGTGAAAGTAACTTAGATCCCCGGGGCAGAGTGGATCATTTAATGCTTATTGATATAATTTCAAATAACAAGTTTATTCAATCATTTATATTTCTGACAATCTTTGATTTAGAGAATGAAGTTTCTTAGTAAGCAAGAAAGCAGTAGTCATCTAATACTGGGAGTTGTTTTTACACTTTGCAGCTGCACTGTGTCCTTGGGGGAAACTGGTGTTTCCTGTAACTTTGCAGCTGGCTTTATCTGTGTCTTTTATTCTAATCTGATAAATAGAACAGCTAAGTTTTACTTTTTTACTACCTTGATAAACTGCATTGTACATGTAACATCAGCAAGGAATAAACTTTTGTAAGATTAGGCTGCTGAGATTCTGGAGGATTTTGTGGTTGTTGTTTTGTTCCTTTGATTGTTTGGTTTGGTTTTATTTTATCAGAGCATAACCAAGCCTGTGCTGGATGTCATAGATATTTATGTATTAATTATATTCCCATAAGGTGAGGTACTGGCAGGACCAGCAGGTAGCATGGTAATTAAGGGTGCTGGACTCACATGGCTGACTGTGGTTCAAGTCACAGACCTGGTGGCTTGCTTTCTCACTTTCCCTCTCTCTCTCTCTCACTCTGTCCTTCTCTGGTCAAATTAAAATAAATAAAGTTAAATAAAATAATAATTTTTTTAAAAAGATGAGATACTGGCTTAAGAGCTTGTAATATGTGGCAGAAAATTGTTATTGTAGGAAAAAAGAATGTATACCTGGGGGCCAGCAGGTGGTGTGGTGGTTAAACTGCTGTGCTCCCACATGGGCGACCACAGTACAAGTCCCAGACTTGGTGACTTGTTTTCTCACTTTCCCTTCTCTCTCTCTCTCCGGTGAGCACATACACTCTATAACAAATAATTTTTAAAAATTATAATAAATAATTTCTTAAAAAGTTGTAAAAAGAATGTTTTTGTAGTTATGAAACATTTGGTGGAATTGTCATCTGAGGTCATTTGGGAAACACATCATGTTTCTAAATAATTTGTAGCCTAAGAAGAAAAATTTGGAAAATAGAATATCAGTAGTCTTTGTCGGTTGCTGATGATTATGTTTGCCAAGGAATTTTAAGAAATAGAAGAATTCAGAAAATAATTGGCTAGTTTGAAAGCAGGAAAAGGAATGAAGAATGTCCACAAAGGTGAGAATTCATAGAGTTGCAAAAGGCAATAGTTTTTAAGTCCAGAACAATAAGAAGAAACATTGAGAAATGCTCTGCTAAGCATCTGATTAAAACTCAGCCCTGCAGCAAGGATCAAATCAAGGTATGGCCATTGGACATATTGTATGGATTAAGATGGCATCTAATATAGCTTTTTAATTAGCAGAAATAGCTCAGGATAAAGAAAAAATAATGATGCAGTCCCTCCACCAAAGGTAGGTCCAAAGGGACTACGACAAGAGAGAGAGAGAGAGAGAGAGGCATCCTTGACAGGGATTCATAATCCTGCAGTCACCCTCATCCAGCCTTCTAATCAGCCAGGATCATAAGTACACGCACCCCCCCCAGCATATTTCAGGTCTATCTGGGATAGAAACCATGATCTTACATGTAGCTCTAGAGATACCCTACCACTTGTACCCCACAGCTTGGCCTATTGTGATTTTTTTAAAAAGGAAAAGCTTTCTCCATCTTTGGATACTTGATGTTTTCTCAGGGTCTGATGTATACAGCCATCTGAAGGCACTGCTAAGTTTTAAGCCAAGACCTACCTGAGGGTTTCATCTGGAGTGGGTTGTAATGGATTTCACCTAATAACTCAGCAAACACCGACATAACGGCTCATCCTGGCACTGTTAAGTGCAGGGGTGCAGAAACAAAGAGCACATGTCTCCAGCCTCAAGGCACTTCAGTGCATGCATTGGTCAGGTGGGTCAGTGAAACATAGTCTTAGGGAACAGTCAGTCTTGTGCTGGGACAGAACACAGGGCTGTTGTTAACCCAGGAGGAAAATCACAGGTGAAAATTAGGGGAAGCTTTTTGAATGGGGATAGTGCTTGATTTGAGTCTTGGTGAAAAAAAAAAAAAAAAAAAGGGGGGGGGATATTATCCAGCAGAAGAGGGGAAGGAAACAGAAGGTATAAGAGTTAGTGGGAAGATGTAAGAGTAAGGGGGTTCCAGGCAGAAGGTATAAGAGTTAGTGAATTCTGGGATCTGCAAATAATTTTTTGTTGGGACATGTAGTTAGGGATAGAAAATATTTTGAAATACAGAGCTGGGGGCAGGGGAAGATTCTCAGTCAAGAAAGGTCACAGAGACTTGAGACTTTATGCTGATAAGGTTAGGATCATTTTAGGGTTTTAAGAGAACTGACATGATCACATTTATTCTACAGAAAAATCAATCTGACTGCAGTATGGAGAATGGGTTGGAAGGAGGCAAGGTTGGAGTCCAAGGGTAGATTGCAGTAGTGCCAGTGGCCTGAGACTATCTGAGGAGGATTGCAAGTCAAAGGCTAAAGGAAGGGGCCTATCACTCAGGGGATATGGCAGAGATGCCAGAAGTGAAAGGCTGAAAGATGACAAGGTCAAAGACAGAGTCCAGGAGCCAGATCGTACAGAAAGGTAGAAATGGATGCCAGCATGGGGCATGGAGTCCAAGACTAGGTCCTTGGAGAAGAACATGCAGAGCCTTCAACATCATACAGGAAACCTCTAAGCACCAAGACATGTCCCCAACCCCTGGGCTTGAGACTGAGCTATGGACCAGTGTTGGTCCCCAAGTCCATGCAGCAGGGGTGGGTTGTGGGCCAGCAAGTGAAGTTTGCAGCTGCTCCGTGGACTCTGCCTCCTGTCAGATCAGTGGCAGGACTGGATTCTCATGGGAGCATGAACTCTCTTGTTGTGTGGTTGTTCATTGCATATTCCAATGTAGTAGAGGTAGACATGGGCGCATGGTGGATGTGGTACACTTGAGTCATCCCCAGGACCAAAACCCTCTTCAGCACTCCCCAACCCCCTCCACCCCATGTCCATGGAGGGATTGTCTTCCATGAGGCCAGTTCCTGGTGCTGGGAAGTTTGGGAACTGCTGCAGTAAAAGACACTTTCTGGGCTATTTCATTTGATATCTAAAACAACCCTTAAAATGGTTTTTTAATATTTATATTTACTTTTAAAGTGAATGGATTAAAAACATCGGCTTAGAGGCCAGACTGGACCCCCACATGGCCAACCAAGGTTTGAGCCCCAGACCCAGTAGCCTGAAAAATCATGTTTGTGTGTGGGTGCCCACACTCCCAAGAAGAGAATGGAGGAGAAGGAATTGCGGAGTGGCCACCCCTCCTGGGGGGTGATTTATCACCTTCCCTTTCTCTGTCTTTCTCCTACAAGTGCATGTGTTCTATGGCAAAAACCTAAATAAAGAAACAAAACCATAGAATCAGGACTAGGGCTTGAGTCTCGGCTCTGTCACTTTCTAGTCAGATACCTAACCTCTTAAAGTCAAGGCTTAATATACAAACCTCAGTTTCTTCTCTAGTGAAGTTTGGATTTATTTATTTATTATTTTTTAAGAATTATTTTATTTTAACTTTATTTAATTCATCTATTTTAATTTGACCAGAGAAGGACAGAGAGAGAGATAAAGAGTGAGAGAGCAAATCACCAGGTCTGGGACTTGAACCACAGTCAGCCATGTGGGAGTCCAGTGCCCTTAACCACATGACACCTGCTGGCCCTAGTAAACCTTGGTTTTAACAACTATCTTCCTTGGGCTGGTCCCCTGGCCTAGTGGTTAAGGGAGCTGGATCCCATACAGCCGAGTACAGCTGAAACTCAGTGCCAGCAGCTTGAAAAATGCATCTGGTTCATGTGCATGTGTGCTGAAAATCCCCTCAGGACAGAGGAGTGGAGAAGGTATTGCAGCATGGCCACCCCCCACCCCCCCCACTGGGGAGTGCTTTCTGCCTCTGTCTGTCTCTCTATGGTGAGCGTGTGTACTCTCTGGTAATTAAAATGAAAACACCTTCTGTAGAGAATTGTACTTGGTGCAGTGCTTGGCACATGGTAGGCATTAAATCCTGTGAGTAATAGTAAATCCTTTTTTTTTTTTTTCTGAAATGAAACATGATTTTAAAAATTAACATCTTTTCATCTATTTCCAAATGTCGGAGTTCTTGGTTAGACTTGAAAACATTTTTAAACAAGTCCTTGGCAATATCCAAATTATCTTTGATGATTTTGATATCCCTCTGACCATACCTGAAACCATAGGGGCATGTACACAAATATCACCCTGAGTTATGCTAAATTTCATTGCAAAGTAAGCTGATAGAGGCATGAGCAGGTTAATGAACTTGCTGGAGATCACACATCTAGAAATGGAAAACCAGAGGTTAAACTCACCTCTGCACAACTACAGGGTCATTGTCTTTACTCGAGACCAGGAAAGCTTTCCAGAAACACTGTGGCATAGTGACTAGTGCAGAGCAATTACTGGCATTGCTGATTATTAACTATTCTTTTATAGACAGAGCAAAATCTGCAGTAGCTTATTGAGAATCAGAATCTTCTGAGTGTATTTCTTTTGGGGCTTATGAGAGAAGAATGTTTCCAAATTTATGAGGCTCTCATGCATTTCGAGAAGAGATTTTCATATTCCACATATTTCCTTCTTTGGATCTTTCTATTTAGGGATAAGTTTAAAAATATAGTTCCTCTATCTGGAGCAGGGTTGTGAACCCACATCTCCTGAGAATTTCACTTTAAAGGGAAATACAAAGAAAATGAAAGGAAATAAGAAATACAGCTTATGTTTGACTTGGAACATAATATTATTTCATAATAAGATATAGTAAACTGTAGATTTTAGAAGAAATTTTATGATTTACCCAAACTTAAGGGCACTTTTCTTCTTCTGAGGAAAAATAAATAGCTGCTTGTTGGAACTGTATCCTTTCTGTTTGTTTGTTTTGCCATAGGACCCATGTGCTCACTGGAGAGAGAGAGAGAAAGACAGAGGGCCACACTGCAATCCCATTTTTCCGTTCTCCTGGAATTTTGGGCAAGCATGCACACGTGCCTGGCATGATTTTCAAGCTGCCAGCCTGGGTCTTGAACTGGGGTGAGTGTGTGGGAGTTCAGCACCTTAACCACCACTCCACCTGCTGATCACTGAACTGTATCTTTAAATTGGCATCTTCCATATATTTGGTTTCTGTCATTGCCTATTGACCAGATATGTCACTTTACAAAATGATATTGGTGTACAATATTGCTCCATTTTCAGTAAAGATCTACAATAACTTTGGAAGTTTAAGTTCTATGTTTAGAATCTAGGATTAATTCACCAAATGCCTGAGAAACAGGCAGGTTCAGAGGACTTGTTTAAGATCTTTTCTCTTAATTAAATAACTTCAGAGCTAGTCTGACTGAACACCAATACATTTTCTTTATATCTTCCTTACCTATTTAAAAGGATTAGGATTTCTTTGGAAAACCAAGGACAATTCTTAGCAATGACATCCTTGTTGACTAGTGAAGAGGAGATGGATTATGTGACATCGGTGTCTCTTTTTCCACTTTAATTTATTCACCTGCTCTGCCTTAGATACCTGGAAGGAGATGAGCCACATTCAAAGACAAGGAGACCTGGCCTCTGGGTGAACTTCATGCCAATCTTGAGCTTATTGAGTTGTGCTGAGATTAAAAAATTGGGTTGTAGACAGGAAGCTAAGGCCACCATCTTGTCCATAATGACAGAGAGAGGCACTTCCCAGAAAATGGGGTCTCAGTAGATGAGCTTTGAGCTGGCAGGATTCTGATTGTCTTAGAGGCTCATTCTCCTGAAAGAATTTAATCTTTACCTATCTTTCTATTCAATTGCTAGAACCAGAGAGAGACAAAGAAAGCACCCTCAATGGGATGTGGTCATGCTGGAATCCCTTCTCCTCCATTTCTTCATCTTGTGGGGGTTTTGGACATGAGTACACATTCTCATGTTTTTTAAGTCACTGGATGAAGGATTCTAAAACCTCAGTCAGCCATGTGGGATCCAACTCCCTTAACCACTAGACTATGGGGCTGGCCTTTCAGAATGAAAGAATTTAGAACCATGTTTTTCAAACCACATCCTGTAGGGCTCTAGGGTAAGGCAGCACTTTGTGGGCTATAATAGAAGGGTGGAGCTGGTGGAAGGAGGTTGGGAGGCTGAGCCTGAAGGATCTAGACCTTACCCATGACCCTATTACAACCAGCATAGTTATATTTCTCTCTACAGATTGGTCTCTATTTTGGATATATATACATATGTATATATATATATTTAGAGAGAGAGATTTTTGCTATAGGGTGCATGTGCTTGCTGGAGAGACAGAGAGACAGCGAGTAATCACCCCCTCGGGGTATGGCCATGCCACAATCCCTTCTCCTCCAGTCTCCTCTTGAGATTTTTGGCACGCACACAACTGGCAAGTCTTAAGCCACTGGGCCTGAGACTCAAACCATGGTTGACCACGTGGGAGTCCAGTGATGTAACCATCATGACCACTGGTCCTTATTTTGGATATTTTAATGTAATCAGATGAGAAAGTTGAATTTACCAGAATTCATTTCAGGGAAAGTAAGTGGTCAGAAAAATTACTTAGATAAATCATTTAGAAAGGATAGGAAAACAGGATGGAAATAAAAATATATTTTGAGGGGCTGGCAAGTGGCATGGTGGTTAAGGGTGTTGGACTCCCACATGACTGACCGAGGTCTGAGTCCTGGACCTGGCAGCTTGCTTTCTCACTGGTTAGAGTACCAGACCTGGTGGCTTGAAACTCACGCTGGGTGTGTGTGCATGCATATTTAAGATCCCAAGAGGAGAATGGAGAAGAAATTGTAGTGTGGCCATGCCCCCAGGAAGTGATTTCTTGCTTTCTGTCTTTCTGATGAGCACACACACCCTGTAGCAAAAAATCTCTTTTATACATATATGTGTGTGTGTGTATGTATATATATATATATTAAACTGTCATCTCAGAAAGATGATATAGTAGGGAGGTTCAAAAGTAGAGGTGAGCTCCTCATGAGAATCAAAGACAGGCCATGGATGGCATCAGGAAAAGGGCAAAAAGAATCTTCAATTCACAACACAGAGAGAGGGACTTGAGAGGTAATATCAAATGGGGTTGTACATAATTGCATGTAGTGGGGTATGCAATGGAAAACCCTCCTTTGCTATCTAACCCTCCAGATTCCCAGACATTATTTAGTAAAACTTGCTATTAAATAATGTTATTGGGCTTCACTGAGAATAGAATCTTCCTTAAGCTGAGAGACACCAGAGTTTGTAAACCAATGGTATAGAGAAAAAACAGACTACATGTTTCATTTGCTGATCCATCTTAAAGATCCCCAAGATGCAACAGCGGGTAGCAGTCACTACTAAGATTCATTACAGAAAAATAAAGAAATAATAATAATAAAAAAAAACACAGAACAAAATGAAAAGGACAAAGATATGCCACAGTGGAGTCCAAAGAAGACCAGAACAGGCTTCTAAGACCAACCTTGTCTGAGGCCATATGAGAATGCTCTTTTTCTGGCTGTAAACTATGGGGACATATGTGAACTCTGTCCAGGGAAGCCCACATAAATCTCAAGGTCCAAAGCTTTTATGTTGGGACTAGTCACAGAGGCACACAGCCTTGCCACCAAATATCAAGGCCCAACAATGGAAAACAAGTACCTATCATTTATCTTGGTGTGTGTGCAAAGCAGCCTGACAAACCAGTACAGCATGGTTCATTGCTCCAGGTGAATGAGTATCACAAAATCATCAGTCACTAACAAAGAATATTCCGAGGGTCACTTTCCCAAGAATTGGTCAAGGGTCACTCATGATTCTCTTAAAGGAATAGGAGAAGGCAACCGGACTTGCTGCGTTAATCCTTCCTTATAATATGTGGAAACAACCAAGTCTGTCTAGGACTTGAGAAAAGTTATTTCACTGCCACAAAAATCACTTATGTGGCAGAGCTTAGAGATGGCTTTTGCCACCTAGAGGCAGATCATGGACGAGGCAAGAGACTTTCCGATCTCTGGCTGAAGATGAGTAAACTATATCTCACTATTGGTCAAAATGTCTAATTTCATGGTGTGTGTTCTATTTTGAAAGTAGTAAAATCTTGCTTAAAATTTTTTAGCCTCACTTCAACTATACGATAGGGAATAAAGGCATGTTGATTCACTCAACAACTATATTGAGTACCTATTGACTGTTTACTAGACACTATTGTGAGTGCTGGGAATAAATGAATGAAAAGAAAAATAGCAGCTCCTACACTCATGCATCACATGGGGGCGCAATCAGAAAAAAAATGTGACTAAGACTATATAATCCACTGAGATGGGGAAAAGTCATAGAAGTTCGGTTTTCTGCATAAAAATTAAAGAAAATCTAAAGCAAATGAGTTTGTTGTATTACTGGGTTTTTTTGTTTGTTTTTTTGGTATGTTTTTCCTGGACAAAGATGGGGGATGGGGAGGGAAAACACACTCTTTATGGTAATGACATTGCAAGCCCTTCTCCACTTTCCCCTCCTTTCAGGATACTGAGCACACAGGTGTGTTTGCACGCACCTGGTGGTTTTTTCAAGCCACCAAGTCCGGATTCAAACTGCGTGATATCCTACGTGGGATCCAGCCACCTTAACCTCCAGGCTGCTAGCATTCAACTTCTTTCCAGGTCTATTTCAGTCCTCACTAATTGTAACTACGTCAGAACCACCTGGGTAGCTTTCTGAACATGAACACCAGATCCTAGGCTTCACTCCACTTACGTGGAGTACATAGGCACATGCTTCAGAAAGCTGTTCTAAACTGCCCTTCGATTCTGATGAACTATTGGCCCGATTCCCATCAACAGGACCAATTGTGGGTCCTTGAGATGCCGCTTAGTACATTATTCCCCAAACCCTCTGTTCTCATTTAGAACATTTAGGAAGGTGCAAGTAAAATACTCTTACCTTTTTCATCACTGTTAATCACTACCATGGACACCTACTAAGAGTCAGGTACTGTTACTTAGAAAATACATCTGACACTATATATCCCATTGCTTCAAAAAAACAAAAAAAAATCCACTACTAGTCAGGATTAAGCATGTATTTATTTTAGTTCAGTTAAAACAAACATACATTGTTTCATTGAAACGGTGTAGCACTCTTTGCCAACAAGCCATATTGCAACTGTTGGCCTCTAACAGTACAGTGGGGATATTTACACTATATACACCCACACCCATTCAGGTTTTCCTAGGTCTTTCATTACACTCAATCACATTTGACTTCATTACACTAGATCACATTTTGATAAGGACTGCATTTTGAAAATTTAGACCTTATTTAAAATTTATGAGATCTAAATTTGCACCAAGTTTTTGTGAAAAAAAAAAAAAAGTATGTCCAACCCGTTTATTGCAAATACAATTTAAGTAAGTATTTTAGTTCTCTCAGTGTTTGTACACAATTTGTCAATATTTTATATTTAATTCTCTGTACAGGATGTTTTGGAACACTTTTCATAGATATATAATGTGAACTCATCAAAATGCAGTTAAGAAACTTACAAGATTATATACACTTGAACCCAAGACCCAAACCTGACATTATATACAACCTATTTACAGACACATATGGACAATGTATGTACATAGATTATCATAAATATTGAAAAATAGGTTAGCTTTAATGGATTAATGTTGTTCTATAAATAACATTACAATTTAACTGAAACATCCACGGAAGACAGTAATGCAAAATGAGGTGACGAGACAGTGGTTGTAATACTGAAGACTGCTCATTAATGGGAATTCACTGTTTAGGAACCTCAAGGCAGACAAGATAGCTCCAAGAAAATCATGCACTGGATTCCTATCCTAGCAGTTGATTTTAAAACTCAAATAGCCAAAGAAGATTGGAGAAGCCTTCCCACATGGATGTGCTGTGAGATTTTTTTCCCATTTCTTCTTGGTTACCATGGTATTTTCTCCCAGTGAAGGTCACGAACTGTAGGAAACAACTCTTTACTTGGTATTTCCTGGCAGGTCTCAGATACAAAATCAGCAACTCCTTCCCAGGAATTCAAGTGGAGAAGCCAATTCTTGGTCTGGACGAGAGGTGAGGTTCTGGATTTGCATGGAGTGCCCAAAGCCCAATTAAATGAAAGCAGTGCTGTAGACTCCATCTTCTCACTGCCTATTTTCTACATGGTCCCCAATTATTTTATCTTCGTAGAAACAATCAAACCCAAAAAAGGACCATTAATTCGTTGTTTTCACCTAAGGTAGTACTACAAGACGTCTTCCAGTTCTGTAAGGGTCTTAATTACAGACATGTGGTCTGTACATTTAGTCACATATAATACAAGAATGTGTAACAAAAACCATGTCTGCCACATTTCTGGCCCTTGCCTAAAACTAAAAATGTTTTCTTTAAGAGAAAACCTTAGAGCCAATAACCAGTTGATGATTCCATTATTTGCTTCCCTCAACCACTTAATGGAATTATGTATATTAGATTTTAGACATTATGCCTGATGAGCAAAGTACCACATTATTTAATAATATATTCACCATACACCATAACGTACAATAAATGTGCTCTTAAAGCCAAGTTTCAAAGTAATGTTTTCACTTCTAACTGGGATTAAAATGGAAGGGTGAACATGCAGTTGGACCAAACGACTACTTACACTCAGTTTGCACTGTTTTCCCTAGCTAACCATTTGTTGGATGTAAACAAATAATTCTATGTTGTACAAGAATGAGATGACAATCCAGTGCAAATGAGTTTTACATGCTTACTGCATGAGAAACCCAGTGGCCTGTATGAAGAGAACTATATTATACCAAATATTGGAGTAATCAGGGGATTAGATCTCTACTATAGACAGAACATGAACACGACGAAGCCATACATTGTCAAGTAATTCACACTTCCAGTAGATGAGCATTTTGAGGCTGTACTCTCTGGATAGAATAGTTTTGGCCTATCGCCATCAAATGCCCATTTTCCACTGCTGGAAGCAATGTCAAAAAAGGGCTGGCCCCAAAAGCCCAGAGCTGTCAACACAACTCTGGAGACAGATGCAACTGAATAAACCCTGTTTTACCCAATTGCACTATTTGGTACCTCAAAATTAGTTACTTTATTTCCCACAGAAGTATCTGCATTATCTTCCATTCTAACTGGTTGAAGACATAAACATTTCAGTCTGAATGAACCAAATTATTTGGGACAGAGAAGAACAGTGATGAAATCGGTTCATCTGATTTGGTACAGCAATTATCAATTATCTTGTAAGTAATGGTGAAGTTAGAATGGGAAAACTATGCTCCTAATTCATGGTACAACTTTTTATCACACCATTTTCTCTAAAAATTATTTTGGGTAAAAAAGTATTTGGCTTACTATGCCTACAAAAAGGCAAATCATTTCATAATACTAATATTCACTTTTAAATATCAATGAAATTATTTTTCGGTATTTATTGACAACCATTTCTGGATAAAGTTCAAAAAAAGCAATTTCTTAAAAGTAAAATAGTGCTTCTGAGGTCTTTAAGTATTTTTGGTACAAAAAATAATAGTGTTTTTTTCTCAATGGTTATTTCAATACTCTGCTGTAAATTAAGAATTATTTCTCACATCGAATGGTTCCATTAGGCACATTCAAGTAAAATCATAAAATATCCAAGTTAAACAATGACACAGCCAAACATGTGGCTTGATAAAAGTTAAGAGTTCGTCCATTCTCTGGAATGGAATAAAATTGTCACTTCCCTTAACCCGAGACTCGTGGTTTTGTTGTTAAAATCCATTTCTAACATACAGATAAGTTTCTTTAGAAAAAAAAAAAAACCTTTAAAAAAAATTTTAAAAAAAGTTCACTTATTCTGCACTCAGAAGAACCAGCGAGGAATCTGCACTTCAAAAGGAAGTGAAACTGAAAACATTAGGTGAAATTTCATAGTAGCTGAGTGTTGACTCAACACTGGCATCAGATGGATTATCCCAGTTTGAGTGGTGCCAGTTAATTAATGACCACCTCCAGGGGCATTGTGTACCCAATCCAAAACAATCAAGGCCATGCTTCCAGTCATCACCACTACGCCACAGAATAGGAAGAACATTGCCTGCAATGAGTACAAAGAGAAAACTGATTAGCCAGGAGCAGAGACAATATGCTAAGCATTCCTCTTTCTACTTTTTAGAATGGGCTAATTACTAAAGTTACATCTATTACATAATACCCTACAAAATACAGTTTTATCTTGCTAGTGTAAACTGTTTAACTCAAGGATTCATAATAAAAAACGACCTTTGAAGCCTTCTGAACTTTCACTTTTTCATTCTTTTGTCTCAAATGAAAGGGAATTTTCTTGCTGAATAAACCACTTCAATAGAGGTAGACGGGATTTTTGGTAGTTTTTTTTTTTTTTTTTAGCGCAGAAATGATGTCACAAAATCAAACTCAAGTAATCTAAATGTAGCCTGAGCCAAAGCCAGAAGTCTAGAGTTACTCCTAATCTTACCCTTTAACTACTGCCACTTGTTAACTTTTGAGTAAAGCAAGATGAGATGTGTTGGTTTATAACTAAAGTTAAGTTAATCAGACTACAATGGCAGTGAAAAATAGCAACTGAAAAGCAATCTTTTTCCTATCTCCACCAGGATTCTGGTACCAGAATTAATTTGTGGTTAGCATATCATACTCTGTAATCAGTTCTTATCACTTTGGAGTAACAGTACACAATAATGAACACTATGGAGAAAGGCCTCCCAAGTTTGCTTTGAAGACAGTCTCATTCAACTGAACACCCATTTTTTTTTCTTCTACATACTCAGTGACATTTAAGTGTCCAGTGCAAAGCAGTATGACTGGGTAAACCAATGTTTAAAGTTGGGTCAGTATCTTCATACCACTCTTCATCTCTATTTCTATTTTTCAAGTACTTCATAACTTTCTCGCAATTAACTTAAGTGATGGTAAACTATATTTTATCCCCTCTTCCCATTCTTCTATCTGGGGAATACACCATTATTAGAAATGTTTATTAGAAACTAAAAGTAATTCCTAGGAGACAAACTAAAATCAGCTGAGGGAATTTCTGACATGAAAAGGTCATTATTATTCCTACAATCATAATCACTGACTCACCCCAATTTTCTGTATAGATTTCATAGGTTCTTTCTTCACTAACTTGATATAGAAGGCAGATGGAAGAATAAAAATCAACATAGCAGCAGCAGATGCACCTGTAAAAGAACATTTAATCATTTTTGAGAATGTAAATGAATCATTTGTCATTCATTTTTTTCAAGTCCCTGGCATTTGGATCAACTTTGATACTTTCTAAAACTTACCAATGAAGCCAAAGATATCCCGAATAGTTGGTACGAAAATAACAAGCAAATTGGTAAATGCCAAGATCGACACTGTAATGAGACTATGACGCCACCAACTGAAATCTTTTGATGAACACAACAAGTGAGTTACAGAACTCCGGATCTGTAAAAAATAAAAAGAATCTCCAGGTAGAATATGTCTAAACCCAAACTATTTCTAAAGTATAACTGTGTCCCCTTCTGTTGTTGTTTTCTGTACACTGGAATACTTAAAGATCATTCTATTTATCTTCAATTATGAAACATACACTCCAGGTTGTTTTAAAAATGTACAAAAAAGCCCCTTCAAAACCCCCAACAATTTGGTATTTATTACCCTCCTAATGTTTCCATTCTTCCAGAAGCTGGAAAATCTCACAAATCCTCACACACTTAAAAAGGGCTCATTCCTACTGAAAGCAGGCAAGTGATTACTTACTGGGAAAATAACTACTGGTACTGTCAGGACGACAGCCATTAACACAGCCAAACGGACAATGAGAAGAAGAATATCAGTTCCCAGGACAGTAGAGTAGGTATGAAGCAATTCTGACTCAACGTTTTCTATGAGGAAAGACCAAAAAAGTATTAAGTGTGATCTTTTTTCCTGGCAATGAAGAAGAAAATCTACCAGTGAAATCTGTACTATGAGTAGTTATTACCAACACACAAACTGACTATAAACTAAGAGGCTAATAAGATTAATTTGGAATTATTGTTAATGCAATTAAAATGACATTGAAGGGAAATTTTTCTAAATACCAAGTAGAGATTTAGCCACAGGAACCTTATTAAAAAACAACAGGAGCTAAACAGCTAAATCCCATGGTTTGGCTTACAGTTAGTGAATATGATGGGAAAAGACAGAAGGATGAAGTCAGAAGCAACCATACTATATAAACACACCATCAAATAACTCACAATGTTTCCAAGCCTAGATTCTAGAAATTACTGATAAAACAGAAATTCTAAGCCACATATTTGATTTCTCATCACATACTGGCAATAACAAATTTTTTTAAGTGATGGATCCCCATCTATATATATAAAAGGGTCAGTTTAATTTCAATAAATATGTGTGCATGTAAATACGCCCCAGTTAAGCATTACTTACTGTAAAACGTTAGGTATCCAAAGAGGGCTGCAAGCAGATACATGAGAAACATGGCAAAAAATGAAATCTTGGACACATTCATCATTCTTTTACGGCTGCGGCTATTAAGAAAATATAAGTATATATTTTAGAAGCTGTGATAACAGTAGTCTAACATTTTCCCAATCAATTTACACAATCAAGTACTCACCCTTTCAGCTCTTCATAGATTGGAAGAATAGCAGGGTGACAGACAAATGAAAAGGTCAGGATCGGCACAGCATAGACAGTCTGAAAACAGGGTAAAAACCAACTTAGTATCTAAACCGCATGTGTTGTCACAGCTCTGCAGCTTCTATTTTACATAACGAATGTTAAGATCAAAGCTCAAAACAACGAATTTCCTTTGCATAATTAGCTTCCATTCTTCTAACCTGCTCAGCAAGTGTGATCAACATCCTAACTCCTGAATGTCAATTATTTACACCACATAATTACTCCATTTCTCAACCTATTTTAAGATATAAATCACTTTCTTCAATAATTAGCTAATCATATGTTTCTATTTTAACAGATAAATCAACACTTTCTTCAATAATTAGCTAATCATATGTTTCCTAAAAAGTATCCGTTATTCCTTTTCCCTTTATGCTGGGAGTTATTTAAAAATTTCCAGTAAAGTTTCCTCTTGTCTTCCCTGACATCTTCCTTAAGGAAAATAACCATTTTATTTAGTTACCTGTGAGTTGAAGATAAAATAACGCGGTCTGCAAGAATCATCTCCAGTCATGTTAAATGTCGAATCAGATGCAAAAGCTGTTGGCTGTGTTAAGGTGCCATTCATCGTTTCATTGATCAGGAAAGCAACTTCCATAGGACAAGGAATTTGAAATTTCTTGCAAATTACCTGAAAATATATTATGATGCATGTTATATCAAAATGAATGATATGACAGGGCTTATAAAAACTACCTTCTAAAAAAAATTATACCTACCACAATCAGAAAGAACATCATACACAGTAAGGAAAGGCCACTGGTATAACCCAAATATCCTATAAAAAGTGGAGGGGGAAAAATCTTTGTTAGTTTAATAAAATGGATTCAAAGCCAATTATTTTCTCCTCAGAGTAACTCAATTTCACAGGCATTAAGCGTAGGTATAGTATTAAACTTCTAGTACTTATTAGTATTCAAAAAGATTGTAGGAAAATGGAATTAAAGTACGAATTTATTTTGGTGTAGAAGAATTCAAAATCCATGCACTTTTTAAAGTATACATTTTCTATGAACTTTTTGAATACTGTATACTAAACTACATAATAGATTGAAATATACCTGTAATGAACAAAATAATAAAAACTATCATTTTGCATTACTTACAATGCAATAAGATAAATAAATTTTAATAAAAATATCAATGAAATATTGTGGTCCCTTGGTAACAATCTTGCTAGAATTTTAGAAGAACTACAGGTATGCATGCTACAACTTCTGAAGGCATGTTTTTAGGGCTTTTGGCTCTAATTAATTTCTATTAAGAGGAAATCACCAGCTAGTAAAAGATTCATTTCAATTTTCTTCAAAAATGGGTTTTGCTCACCTAAATTTCTCAGCAGTGATAAAGGAAGAATGGGCATCAAGGATACCAGCAGAACCAAATAGTCACCGTTCAGATACCACAACCTGAATTAAAGAAGAGAAAATCAAAGTTCTAATATCCTCACAATAACATACACATTTTATAAGGAGGCTCATTCTATCAAAGTAAACACACACACAAAAGACAGGTTTCTAAAAAGTATCTCTTATTCAGAACAGGAGTAACTTTTTAACTTTGTATGTTAGATGAGTATTCACTCAGGTCAAAATCGGAGTATGAAACAGGGTAACTTTTGTCCCACTCTGCTCTGGGAAGGCAGCCAAGCGATTCCTAACATAAAATGCTTCTTAAAGACTTGATACTAAGGTAGGGAACAAAGCAGCTTTGTCAAGCCAGTAATCTTATCTTTAAGTACTTTTAGAAAAGCTGCAGCTAAATGTGTTATAGCTTTAGTTTGCAATTTCTAATGCTGAAAACAAGGAAATTCTAAAACAAGTGGTTTTTTTTTTAGACATTTGTTAGCAAATACATTTATTAAACATTTCAACAAGGACACTTTGCCACCCTTAGATAAAAGGTAAAGGCAAACCCAGAAATTTACAAAACTCAATCCCATGAACCAGGACTTATTTCAGGTTGTCAAAAGATGTTGATGCCGTGACCCACCTGGACTCCAAAAATTCAAAAGATCCCTTTTGAACTTACAGAAAATGTCATGTATGTCCCTTAGGAGTTTTAGTACCATGTTGTTTCCTTTTCAGGTGCTCATGAACCATTACCTTCTTTAAGTCGCTATTTTCAAATTTTAACTGCCCTGTGAATTCCGCTCAGTCAACTTCAACAATGAGGACTCACAGAAAACTGATGTTTAAAGACTAGCTTATCAAATTAAAATTTCTAAGGCCACACCAGAGATGGCACACCTCTGTATCTTTAAGTAAGGAGCCGCATGTAAGTTGGGAAGTCAATTGTCCCTCTCATGTTTACTTTAGATAAAAACCTGTTAGTCCACTGGGATGAAAACTTTGTTATCAAGAGTAAGGTTTCCACAGCATGGCTATACCTTTTCTGGTATTCCATGAAAAAGATTAAGTTTTAACGATTTCAAACTTTTAAATGTAATTAAAGGCTTCAGACCAACTTAGGTTAGTTAGGGCACATGTTCAACTGCTGTAACTTCTTAAATGTAAGAGAAAAAGCAGATTTCAGGAAACCTGTTCCCACACAGGTTAGAAATACGCTATCTGGAGTTTTACAGGGCTAGCTACTATCCTGGGCCTATAGCACTCGAAAGTTCAAACTGGTTTACAGAGAACTTCTTGGTTGGTGTCAATGGAAATGCTTATTGGTAACTTAGTGATAATCATTTTGTATCCAACTTTGATAAAATGTATCTAACCATTTTAGACTGTAATTGTTTTTTATGAGTAACCTTACTTAGCACCTACCCAGTTGTATCTTCAATGTTCATTAATGCCTGGATCACCAAAGGTAACTCATATTTCACTATGAAGAGGTAGCTTGACATAGCTGGAGGAAAACAAAATTATACCATTACAAGCGCAAAATGTGGCCCGTGACACTAAACTCATGTGTCACCACTACTCTGCTACACAATGAGCAAAACGTCTACCCAAGTTGTCTTTTGAAAAACTCTTACCTCCAATGTTCTGCATTGTAATTGATCCAGAGGCTGCAAGCTTTCCAACCAATCCAAATGCCTTATGTCCCAACTGTTCATATAATAAAGACCCTACAATTTGAAGAACACAGAAGCATGAGGCATGAACTCTGTAGAACATCGTGACAGGTATAATAATGGTCCTAGAAAATTAAGAATGATACTGTACCTCCTTCATTGGCAGTCTTCAAAAGGAGATGAACAGAATACAGGGAAAATATTGACACAAATGACAAGAGAATTCTGATAAAAGAAGCAAAAGGTGCAGGGTTATAATCAAGAACAGCTATATTTAAAGACAACTTTTTCATCAGTTAAATAACATCAAATATGGAATTTGTCCTATTTGTGCCAAAAGGCTCCTAAGAAACTCACATTTTAAAACCTCCTGCTAACTGTTGTGCCAACATCATCTCTCACCCAACACTAAAAACTTGCATTGTCTCAGTTGAAAGTTCTACAGTATTGGTTAAGAGCAGGTGTACCCACTTAAGCCCAATGCAGCAGGAGGAGTTGGAAAGCCCAACTTCCCAGGGATGGAATTAGGAGACCTGCATTTTGGTTTTGGCATGTAATAATGAGCAGTGTGCTCGCCACTTGTCTACGTGGTTAAGAGTTCACTTTATCTGTAAAATGTTGCTAACACTCACCATTAAACTCAGCCCACAAGGTTCTTGTGAAATTCAACTGAGATAAGTTAGGGGAGGTCCTGAGACCACATGGACTATATAGATATATAAGGACAGGAATGGGAAGGGGGAAACGATGCTAATATTTTAAGCATCAGGCACTACAAACTTTCCTAACGAGCAGACACAAATCAGAAGTAACTACTGTGATGATTTACTACATCTACACCCCGTGGTGGGGGTCAGCACAGGGCCAGCACGTCACAGAGTTAAATGCCTGCGCTAGAACAAGTAGGCTACCAGCCCAACTCTGTGAACAGTTGCCTCCCATAACTCTTACTTGGATTAAACAGGAAAAAAATAGGGTAACAGAGAGGGAATAAAGGGATCCTAACATCACTTGGTTTTTCCCAAGTGACAGGAAAAACCCAAGTACGGGTTCTTTCTTGTCCCAGATCCACTTTCTTTCCACCCAGGCAAGGCCAAAAAGATAGGGGTTTAAAAAAAAAAAGAAAAGAAATAAAAAAAAACAGAGACCACAAGAAAACCTGAAAACAAGACAGTCACGTATTTTTTGATTCTGTTTGGGCAAATTGCACAAGTATCCTGTGAGGTGCTGGTAAAGAAACTAACGTCTATTAGTTAAGCATAAGAGTGGCGCTGAGTTACCATTCTAATGCCAGAAGTTTTATGAGATCTAGTCTGAGGTGACATTATAAGCCTCACCTCTAACTGGAAAAGAAGTTGAATTAAAAGCAATTTTTAAAAATTGAGCCCTTCCATGTCTTTCTTACACTAAAAGACAATGAAAAACAAATGGACTTCATAACCTTTGAGGCTGTTTTCAATCTCATGATTGATTTTACTTTAAAAAAGGTTAAATACAGAGCTATTTCAGCAGACCGTGGCAGCCATGTGGCCTGTGGCCCATTTACCTCTGCTTCTAAAGTAAATACTGATGAATGAAAACTTACTTTAGTAATCTTGACTTAATAGTCAAATATGTAAGTATCTACTAAAGTAGTCATAATCTCAAAAGTACAAAGGTAACAAACCAGAATTTTGCTTTCCTTTATGAAAAAGTAGTTCTGCTGTGTCTAATTTAGCACTGTGACTACACCAGCAGCAATTTTAAACTGCCTCTTGTTTTCATACCAAGAGCTAAAAAGGGTTTTAAATATTTAACAGTGATGCCAATGAAGTTCCCCACTAAAATCTTAAAAATTCTAAGATCCTTTCTATATAAATTCTTAGTCCTTCACCTTAGTAAGGTCTCAAAAAGCTTCATTCTAATGAAGTAAGCCAGACAGAAACCTTCTAGCGCTCAAAGCCAGGCTTAACTTCAGTGTGGAATTTCACAAAACAGAGCTTTGCACTGGTCTGCTTTTCTTTTCATGAACATTCCATTGTGCTGGAGAAAATAACTTGAGTAGAAGGCACCAGTCAGCTAACTAAAACACCTCTGTCACAAAAGGACAATTCCATACTATGTAAGTACCGTTTGCTCATCTGTATGATGAAAGTTTTAAGTCACACAACACTCCACAGAAATTGTCCTAGCCAGGAGTACAGAGGTACTTAAACTTAATGGGCAAACGCAAACATCACTGGAAAATACAGCACTTCTGTGCTTTATTTCTGGAAAGAGGTCCATATTTTTCCATGTTCAACAAAGTGACCCCAAAATAGTTAACCACCACTGCACTCAGAATGTCTGTATTGCCAAAATTCTATCCAGGTATTCAAATCAGGCAACACAGGAGAAACTAGGCAAGTAGAGACAAAAACATTTTAAAAGGAAGTAATAATAAAAATATGCATTTCTTGCCACACCACTCAGCAATCACAGATCTGGAAAAAGCAAACATAAAAAAACAAAAAAAAAACACAGAAAAACACACAGAAAAACACACATATGGATTGCTTTTCAGTGTCCAGAAAAATTATGACTCACTTGTCTTAAAACAAACATGTTCCAGGCTAGGTAAATACCACCACACCTCATGTATTTAGAAGGGTTTTCTTTTCCTTATGCATGCAAGGGACCATAGGTCCTTGGGGAGACCGTCAATTTACCAAACTTAGAGGCTGTATATACACACACACACACACACACACATTTTTGGCTTTTGATTTTGTCCAAAAAAATTCATAATTACCCTAAATTTATCAATAGTTCTTTTTAAACATCTAACATATGTTACTTTAAGTATTCCTATTGACTTAAAGACTTCTATCTTAATCTGTCAGTTTTAAATGTTGTGCTATATTTTCCCCCATCCAAATGGCTTTCTTGATACTGTGCAGTATATAGCAGAATGAAAAGATGTTGGGTTTTCTCATACTTTTAGTTTTAAGCAAATGATCTTTAAATCAACTACTTCAACTGTCAATTCCGTTCCTGCAGCCACAATTAATGTTTTATTATAGTAACTGCCCTGCATGGCAGACTCACTACTTACACATACTTACATAAAAAGAGCAATTCCAGTATTAGCCATGGCATAAGAAAGCCCAAGGATTCCACTGCCCACAATCGCATTGCTCAGATTAAATACTGACATTCCAAAGGAAGTAGTACCTGGATGCTACATAGAGGGAAAACGATAACCAAACATATAACAATAATTAAATGGAGAAAACCAGCTTTGGGCAAGTTAGATTTGAAATCTAAAAGTAAAACTATTCTTTTACTCCATAAAGCCACAGATATACAAATGATTGTTTTTAACTTACAAAGTCTGTTTCATACTTCTTCTTCCCCAAATTCGATTCAAGTAAAAAGTTCTGGTTTTCAGGATCTACATCTGCATAATGACTGCAAAGGAAATATAAATGATTGTAAATGGATTAATTTCCCCCCCCC
>NW_006205727.1:4136425-4149943 GCF_000334495.1 Tupaia belangeri chinensis
CCGTCACGACACCTCTACTTAAATGTATAAATATTAACTAGTAGTCATCGGTCACACAAAACACAGTCTATGCCATACGACAACTGGATGCTGTTAGAGATCACAAGGTCTCCAAACGCTACAGTAAATTAAAACAGTTAAGTCCTAGGCAATCCCCCCACCCCCGCCCCAGCACAAGCCGTTTTTTGAAAAAAGTGCACAACTTCTCACACCTTTTCAGAGCAGCTTGCTTGGTGGGGTAGGAGTAGTTGAAGTCGCTATTGGAACTGTAGCTGCTGCTGTCCTCATCTGGGGAAATATTGAACCTTCCCATTTCGGCCTTCTTCATGTTAAGCACCGGCAGGAACGGGTGCTGAGAGCAGCGCTGGGCTCCTTTTGTCCTTGGCGGTGCACCGGGCCTCGCGGCTGCCTGCGAAGGTAGAGGCGGCGCATCAGGACCGCAGCGCCCTCCCGCCCGCCGCGGTCACGTGATGCCGCCGGGCGGCGCAGCGCGGCTGATTCATCCCCGGCCAGGCGAGTGGAAAAGTACCAGCCGAGCGCGAGGGGCGGGGGCGCGCCGAGGGGCGGAAAAGTACAGACGGCGGTGCAGAGGAGAACAAAGATGATCCCACTGGCGGCGCTGCGCCGGCCGAGGGCCCTTCTTCCGCAGATTTTAGTATTGCAACCTCTTCATTGTCCCAAGTCCGAGTGGAGCGTGTGTGTATATGTGTGAGGGTCTGTTTTGCTTCCCCTGAGTAGCTGTGGTCGTGCAAAGGCACGCAGAGCGCACATCCCGCCCAGGCGGTAGCTATGTACCTGCAACCCAAAAGCACACTCCCGGTTTCTAGCACTTGGAATGGCAATGCAGTGGTACCGGTCTTTTACCGCCTGAGGCCCCCGATGGGAAGCTGCCTCTGCGGCAGAGGGTATTCCTCCTGAAGGAGGCGGAGAGGGCTGACACTACCCCTCCTCACTGGAGAAGGGGCGAACACCGGGCCGCGAGCGCGCAGAGGGTTTGTTTACACGCGCATACCTGTGCCCTCGAGCACACCCGTACATAGACACTTGGCCCGCCAGCCCTACGCTCGGCCGGCCCCTCCTCTTCCCGGAAAGGAAACTGATGCAATATCGATCCTCAATTGTCAAACGTTCCTGGCCACTCTGCCCCAATCTTGGCCTCCTCTATAGTAAAGCCTGAACCTACCTCTGCGGTCCCCAGATTCCTTGTCTCCTCGACTTAATATTTTTATTAATGCAAATCAGTCACAAGACTTGCCGCAGCGGAGCCGCGGGACGAGGCTGGCTCCCCTCCCCCTCCAGGGCAGATGCGGCTCCGCGCCGGGCGGGCACGCTGCCCCCGCCCGGTGCTCCACCCCCGTGCACCTACCGCGGGCAGCAATGACCGTACGGCGGGACAGGGTCGAAGGCAGGATCGATCCACCGAAAACGACAGCCCCAGGAGGAAACCGCCCCCGCGCCAGCCTGGGCGCCGCGGCCCCTCCCGGGCACCCCTCCCCCACCCGTCCGGGCCCCGCGCCCAAGGCACAGACCCTGCCCTCCCAGCGCGCGGTACCTCGGGGGTCTCCGCTCCTCTGTCCGCACACCACGCAAACGTCTTCAACGGGTTTATCTCAGTCAAACAAAAATTGTACAAGACAAATTAAAACAGAACAAAAATCCAACAAAATAGGCTGAAAAAATAATCTTAATTAAAAAAAAGAAATGGTCAACTGCCGCCCCAATCCTCCGGCGTCCGCCGAGTCAAGGAAAAGGCGAGAGTATGCTGGAACGCGTGGTCAGGCTGCTGACACGGTGCGAGAAGAGCGCTCCGGGGCGGCGTCGCCAAGGCTCTGGGGCAGCGGTGCGAGCGGCGGGTTATAGCGGCACCCGGGGGACGCGTCAGTGGGCGGGGCCGCGGCCGCCGCCGCAAAGCAAAACCCCACTCCGTCCAGCTTCCCCGACAGTGTGGAAAGACCCCCGGGCTCTCCCCTCCGCCTGTTCATCTCAGCCCCGACTGGTGCCCGGCACCTGCAGTTGTCTTTGACAACCATCTCCCTCACATTTCCCTACCCCCAAGTCACCAGCAGTCCTTGCTTTGGGTGGGGGCACATCAAGGCTTCTGAGGGACACATGTCGTCCGCCAAATCCTTGCCTGTCTGTGACTTTTGTCATTTATGTTGCGTTTTTTCCCTCGCAAACTTGGACCAAGGCAGCCACGTTGTCCCGAGGGTCGGTTTCTGTTCTCGTTCTTTCTTCTCCACCTAGCTCCGCTTTCACTCTTCAAAACTGGCCGGATAGGCCGCTTGGCAGCTCCGTTTCGGGAGAGCCTTTTGGGGTGGACAAGGAAAACCCCACTAAGGGGATAGCTACGTTTTGACCGGCAAGTCAGACCCCTGGAAAGGAGCGTCGGCTGGGGAGCCCGACTATGCAGGCTGCATAAGAGTCCCCAGTCTCCCCCTGGCCGGCACATTTCACTCATTCCACAACCCCACCCTCAGCCTAGGAGCGCTCCCCTCCCGCCTCGCCTGCTTTTCCCGAGTGGACAAAGACGCCGCCTTCGGTGGAATGCGGGTCTGAGGTGCTATCCCCGAGCCTGGTGCTCTGCTTCCGTGGTGATGTGGTCTTGCTGAGCCAGGCAACTAGGGGGCCCTTACGCCCTGGAACGCTTGGTGCCACCGAAAAGGCAAGAGACCTTCTCTTGCTGGAAACAAAGACCTGTTAGGACAGAGTGTTGAACGAATGAATGAATAGACCGCGGAGTTTGACCTACTGTTCGCTTCCTTTCAGGGACGTGGGAGAGACTGGGCAGGGCACAGAGGAAAGGGTTGGGTGTGATCACAATTTTTGCTTTCAATGTTTTCCTGAGGAAATCTGTACAACTGCCTGTTTCCGTGGCACGTGAGGCTCCGGTGCCCTTGGTCTGCACCAGTGTCCATGATTGACAGGGGAGGACCTGATTTTCCCTTTATGCTCCGGTGTTCCCCACCCCAAACCTTCTACTCCGGTCAGACCAGTCTTGTTTAAACAATAGACTTTCAAGCTTTGGTGCCCAAACCCCCTTCACCCCTCTCAAATGCCACCATCACTCAAGGCTTAGTCACAACGCCTCAGGAAAGCCTCACTCCACCTACTTCAATCTCTCCCATCTCAAACCTCTTTTAGCAATTGTTTTCTAAACCATGTGGTGCAGGACTTTTAAAAACCTGTGCTGTCTTGTACTCAAAATTGTTCAAGTCTGTTTGCAGTCCTGTCTCCCCAAGGAAATTGTGAAGTCTCCAAGGGTGGTTTGAAATTTGACACACAATCAAGGCTGAAAAATCTTGTCTCTTTTCCTGTGCATTCCCCAGTAACACCAATTAACTCTTCCAGTCAGAAGAACAGCCTTAGTGGTGAGTGAAAGAGGAGTCCTGGGAAGTTTCTTTATAGGGGGTTTCAACTGATGAGAACCAAAAGGTCTTAAACCACTTTTTCATTCCAAGTGAATCTCTAGTCATTCTTCTGCCCAGTAAGAGGTGCAAAGGAAGCCCCGAGGTTGTGGTTGTGGCTAGCAAGTCACACTCACAATTGGACCTCTTGTCCTTTGGACTTTTGGGTGATTTTTACTGCAACACACATTTAGGAGAAGCATAATACGGATAAAATTGAGTGCAAGTTGTGTGTGTTGGAAGTTGTAATAGTGATCTGATCTCTGTATGATCAGACCCTGAGCAGCACAAGGGGTCTTCAAAATGTTGATGGAAATGCACATTATGAAAAAAAAACTATACATGGATTTACAATTTTTTGCACTAAAAGAAACTCATACTTTAATTTCATTGCCCTTCCTTCCTTCCTTCCTTCCTTCCTTCCTTCCTTCCTCTTCTTTCTCTTCCTCCCTTCTTTCCTTTCTTCCCTCCCTCCCTCCCTTTCTCTTTCTCTCCTTTTCTTTCTCTTTCTCTCTTTCTTTTTCTTCTCTTTTAATACCAGAGAGTACATGTGTTGGTACATGTGTGTGAAAGCTAAAGCATCCCCCAACAGGACTTGATCACTTGATCACAGCTTCAGTTCTTTTTCCTTTAGTTCTTCATCTCTTAAGGATCCTGGGCATAGAACTCCCTACCCACCTACCTTCCCCTCTGCTGGGACCCTAATCCTGGTCACACATGAGGGATCTAGCTTCCTCTGTGCAACACTTAGCTACTTTGTAGGCCAGCCTAATTTCATTTTTCCATGAACTTTTAAAGTCCCCTCTTAAAAAACAAGAAGAAGGAGAAAAACGGAAAGGAATGAAACTTAAGTTTTCCTTTTTGCCAGTTTGATATATCTTTTTTTAAAAAAAACATGATTATTTATTTAATTTTATTTATAATTATCATCATTATTTAATTTGTTACAGGGCATGCAAGCTCCCCAGAGAGAAACAGAGAAAGAGGGAAAGTGAAAAAGCAAGCTGCAAGGTCCAGGACTCTAACCATAGTCTGCCATACAGGAGCCCAGCACTGCAAAGGCCAGTTTCAGGCATATCTACTAACTCAAGTGGCTTCTAATTGAGACCTGTTGTACTCTGAGTTTCTGCTGTTACGCTTTGCACTAAAATGCATGGGACACAATGCTCCAACCTAATTTATGACAAACTATATCATCAAATGCTTGTTAGTCAGAACGCTATGACTTTTGTTTGATTTCTAAGTTAATATTCTAGAAGAGCTGCATATTTTGAGCTATAGAATAGGACCAAGTTGTGGATAGTGACTAATTCAGTGGATCACTACTAACATTTTTTAAAATTGCAATAGAAAAGAATATAATAAGAAAATTAGTGTGTAATATATTAATTCTAAGTATTAGTGCTTTATTTTCATTATGTATAAATATGTGTGTATTCTGAGTTGAGATATAAAATATATTTTTTGTTGTGGATTGGGAGGGTGGTTAAAGAATTTTTAAAGCTACTGGGACCAGCAGTTAGCGGAATGGCTATGTCGCTGGACCCATGTAGTAGACCCCGGTTTGCGTCCCGGACCTGGTGGCTTAGAACTCATGCCGGTGTGTGTGCCCAAGATCCTGAGAGGAGAAAGGAGGAAAAGGGATTACGGCGTGACCATCCCCCTTGGGGGATGATTTCTTACTTTCTGTCTCTCTGTCTCTGTCTGTCTGGCGAGCGCACGCGCCCTATAGCAAAAACCTCTCCCCAAAAAAAGAATTTTTAAAGCTACTGAAAATGTACCTTATATCCTATCCTAAGAAAAACAGTCATAATTATTAGCTGTCAATTCAGGAATGTTTCTGTATTGTCAAGGAAGATTGTTAGAAGTTTTTAGTGACAGTAGTGATCTATCTTCTGTAGAATTATTTGACTGGTGATTCCTGATCAAATAGAGTGGTTTTCTTTCCAAAGGATGTAACTAGTAAACCTTCCCAACTTTATTAAACAGAGTCTTTAAGGTGGCCTTCACAATTCTGTTTATCCAGCACTTCCATTTGCCTACAATTAATTAAACATTAAGTTTACTTCTCTCTACTCTCCATTCCCAACTGAATAGTTTCATTCTCAGGTTGGGTTCCATGGTTTTCTTTGATCTGTCTCAGCATACATTTCCAAACTTAACTCCAATTCCTTGTAGTAGGCAGCTTCTAAGATCCCTCCAAATAATTTCTACTTTCTGCTATTCATTCCTATTTGTAGTTCCCTCTCCTTGAATACAGACTGGACCTAGTGATGTACTTCTTTGGCAGAACTGATGGCATGGCATGTCTGAAATGAGGTGAAATTAGGTTACAAATGGACTATGACTTCCACCTTGCTATTTGTTGGTCTCTCCCTCCTTTGTTTTGAGGGAAACCCACTGCCATCTTGTGAACTGTCCTGTGGAGAGGCATGCATGAGATCTGTTGCCAAATGTCTCTGACAATTAGAGACCCTGAGACCTACCAAGAATCATGGAAGCAGACTGAACCTTGAGGTGACCTCAGCCCCAGCAAGAGAACTGAGCTAAGTTCAGTCCAGATTCCTGACCCAAGAGAAATAATTGATAATAAGTATTTATTGCTTTAGACTACAAGTTTTGGTCTAGTTTATCACTCATCAATAGATGATTAGTTATATACATTTCTCTCATATATCCTCTGTTTTTTCCAAATGTATTGCTCAGTGTTCTCAATATAAATTATTTTCTATTTAAATCATTCTCAGTGCTTGGAATGTTCTTTATGCCTCTTCTTCCCCACCATTCCAGGAAATTTTATGTTTCCTTTGAGGACCAGCTTCAGTACCATAGCTTTCATGAACTCTTCTTTATTTGATGATTCCACTTAAAACAAATCTCATTCTATTTTCAACTTAATGCTGTGACATTGCTTTTTGTGAGTATATACTAGATTTTCTATTAGTGTCTTTTTGGGGTAGACTCTGGCTAATCACACCCAGCCTGGTCACTTAAAAATAAAGTACTTTTTGAGTACAGATACTCCTCAATTTATAGTGGGGTTACATTCCAATAAACCCATAATAGGTTGAAAGTACTATAAATAAAAAAATGCATTTAATACACTTAGCCCATCAAATATGATAGCTTAACCTATCTTACCTTAAATGTGTTCAGAACACTTACATTAGCCTATAGTAGGGCAAAATCAGCTAACACAAAGTCTATTTTATATTAAAGCATTGAATATCTCATAAATCTCATTGAATATTATACTGAAAGTGAAAAACAGGATAGCTTGCTGCGCTGCCCAGCATCTTAAGAAAGTATCTTCAAAAAACAAAAAGAGAAAGAAAGTATCTTCTTCATATTGCTAGTCCAGGAAAAGATCAATATTCAAAGTTCAAAATATGGTTTCTACTGAATGTATATCACTTTTACACTATTGCATAGTTGAAAAATCATTAAGTCATGGACATTCTGTATGCAGATAGATTAAATATGTATTTTTCTTCTTTATTTTTGAAAGTTTTTTGTTTGTTTTTGTTTTGGTCGTAAGGCATGTGCAGTTGCCAGAGAGAGAGATCAGACAGATAGTAAAGTGAGAAATCACCCCCCCGGGAGAGATGACCACACCACAATCCCTTCTCCTCCAGTTCCCTCCTGGAATCTTGGGCATGCACACGCATGTGCCTGGTGTGATTTTCCAGGTAGGTCCAGGACTCGAACAATAGTCAATGTGGGAGTCCAGCGCCTTAACTACTATGCCACCTATTGGTTCCTGTTATTTTCTTTATAGTACTGAGCACTACTTGAAATCATATCAAATATATTTATTTACTTGTTTATTATTTGTCTCTCTCATTAGAATGCAAGCCTATGAGGACAAGAATTTAGTACACTTTAATCACTACTGCTCTAGCACCTAGAACAATGCCTGACAATCCATTTTTGCTGAATGGATAAGTGCAGGAGTAAATTGTTTTGAGTTTCTTTAGAACTAGGAGAAACCTATCATCTAACATGCCTAGAAGGCACCCATTTCAGCCCTTATTGGCCAAAGCAAAATTAATTTTTACATTTTTTCCCAGGGGGTGGTGTGCTTGCACGTGAGAAAGGGGGGAGAAAGAGAGAGAGAGGAAGAGGGAAAGTGAGAAAGCACCCCCATGTGAGATGATCACTCCATAATCTCTTCTTGATCATCTCTTCATCCTGTTGGGATTTGGGGTACTCATGCACACAGGGCCTGTCTTTCAAGACACTAGGTGTGGGACTCAAATCATGATGTTGGCCATGTGGGATCCATCTACCTTAACCACCAAGCCACCAGCGGGCTGCAAAGGTGAATTTTTGATTTCCTTATCATAATTCATCCTTCTCTTCTTTTTCTTTTTAATTGCCAGAGGGCACATGCACTCCATTCTTTTGCCTTGACTTCTCTATCCTGTTGAGATTTTGAGCGTATGCACATATACATGCCTGCCACGTTTTTCAAGGCACTAGGGTCAGGATTCGTGGGTGCTCATTCTCCACTCTGAAGTTACCGTGTGTGGCAATGTGGGACCTAGGCTATGAGGCCCACCTAAACTATTCCTCTTCTAATCTTTCAAGTTTAAAAGAATAACACAGTAAGTCATAAGGGATCTCTGGCCTGAGACAAAGGGATCATCTTGAGTCCTCCTTTCCTGCAAATAGTCAATCAATCTATCAGCAAGTCTTGAGGACTCTGCCTCCAAAATGTCCAGATTCCTGCTACTTCTCACTAGCTTCACTGCTCTGGCCCTAGCATAACTGACCTTCACCTTTCTCCTGGGTCATAGCCTAACCACGAGTAGGCTTCCATTCTTGGTACTCATAGTCCATTCTCCACCAACAGTCAGAAGGATCTTCTCAGAACATAAATCTAAAAGGGATAAATCATTTCCCTTACTGAAAGCCCTTCAGTGACTTCTAATTGCAGCCAGTCCATATTCCTCACTCAACATGGCCTTACCTGCTTGTGAACTTGTCTACCTCCTCAACCTCATTTCCTACCACTTTTTCCTCCTTTCACTGTGTACTAACACATTGATTTTTCTCTGTCCATTAAACACACTAAGTTATTCCCTTTTTAGGTCTTTGCACTTGCTGTTCCTTTTGCTTAGCAATCTCCTTGCCTAAATCTTTGTGTGGCATCATTGTCATCCTTTGAATCTCTAATAAATGTTATTGCTTGAAAACATTCTTTGAGTGTTCCACCAAAAGTTACCCCTTGCACTTAAGCTCCATTTCCCCATGATTCTGTTTTATTTTTCATTACCTAAAAACATATTTAGTTATTTGTTTGCTTATGTTTTCCTCCCCTTTTCTGCAACTTTTCCCCCAAACTTCTTTCTGGAATGTTAACTCCATGAGGAAATCACTTTTGTTCAGTATTAAATCCTTAGTACCCATAATACACAAAATGAGTTCAATATGTGTTTGTCGAATTAATACATTTAACTTTATCTCTCAGTTCCTAGCATATAACTCTGAATAAATGCCTGTTGTGAATATTTGATGGTAGAAAACAGTTCTTTTCTCAAGCCCAGTGTAAGCCACATGCATGATAGGATAGTGAATTCCAAGACTGACTTGCTAATGGTTTTACTTCACTAATGTCACCCTTTGATCCCTGTGTCCCAGAACAGTGTTATTCAAATTCAAGTATGCTGGGCCTGACAGTGGCAATAGCAGTACAATATGATGCTCTATAGACCCTTATGACAAGGTTCTGGGTTAGCATCAGGAAACCTCCCTTGAGTATGCAGTGCACACATGTACCTATTAACCTGGAGCAAGTTGAGGCTGGGAATGGAGACCCTTGTTGAGGGATATTCTCTCTCTCATTCAAGGAAGAAATATAGAAACTTAAAACAAAATAAAACAAAACAAAACACCTCAAAATTAAAATATGGGACCAGCAGGTAGTGTGGTCGTTAAGGTCCTGGACTCCCACATGGCCAACTGTGGTTTAAGCCAGTTCGAGCCCCAGACTTGGCAGCTTGAAAATCACGCCAGGCATGATTGCATGTGTGCCCAAAGTCCCAGAGGAGAATGGAAGAGAGGGGAATGTAATCTGGTTATCTGTCCTGGGGGGAAATTTCTCATTTTCTCTCTCTCTGCCTCTCTCTGTCTTTTTGAAGCAAGCACTCATGCCCTATGGCAAAAAAAAACTAAAAAAAAAAAAAAAACCTAAAAAAAAAAAAAAAAGGTAGGGCCCAGGCACTTTAAAAAACTAAAAAAAAAAAAAAAAAGGTATGGACACTGGCATTATGGAGAGATAGTGAAATTCCTTTCCCTCTATTGTCCCTTAAAACAAACCCATCCCCTTACTCAAATGAGTTCTACTTTTTTTTTTAAGCATTAATTTATCTCTAATCCCTCAGAAAGTTTCTCTCTCAACTCTTTTTCTTCTTTATTCTGTTCATTTTGTATATTTTATTTTTGGGATTGTATTTAATGGTGCTCAATAAATGAAGGATTGTATTTCATCTTTATGAGACAGCTTATAGTAATAGTATTGACTCTGAATACCATGCTGATACACATGTTTTTTTTCTGATGCTGAAGTATACTTTATTAGATAGCAATTGCTATGTAGCAAATTATTCTAAAACTTAGTGGCTGAAAACAACAAAAATGTATTATCTCTCAAAATTTTTATGAATCTAGAAATCACAAGAGCAGCTCAGTGAGTTTCTCTGGCTTGGAGTCTTTTGTGAGATTGCAATCAGCTGTCAAAGGCTGTAGTCATCTTATGGCTTGACTGGGAAGATTTGATTCCAAGATCATTCACTTATGTGCTGGCAAGTTAGTGATGTCTAGTTGGTTTCTCTCCAAAGAGGTTTCTCCACAAGCATAATTGAGCATCCTTAAGACATGGCAGGTGGCTTATCCAAGAGCAAGTAGTAAAAGAGAGATCAAGGCAGAAACTGCAATGCCTTTATGAACTAACCTTGAAAGTTACACTTTATTACTTCTGCCATATTCTATTAGTCATAAAGGCACATATACTTGGGGACTATACAAAAATACCAGGAGGTGATGATTTGGGGCCATCTTGGAAGGTGGCTACCAGAGACAGTTTGACAACGGCAAGAAACTTTTTATTTCAGTAAATACAATATACAATTAAAAGTAGATTAAATAAAGACACTACCTCACATACCTCACATAAGAAGTCTGTAGACAGTATAGTTTTGAGGTTAATTTTTGGCCTTGATAATCTTCTCCAAGAATAAGATCATCATTTGTTTACTCTAACATCTTCAACATGCTGGGTAGAGCTTCAGTCATGGTCACACGTTAGCTATAGTGGTTTCAGGGGTCTTCGGCAGACAGAACCATGTCTTTTGAAAAAGGACTACCAGTTCTATAAGTCAATTTTGTTGTGACAAATAACATTTGTAAATGGAAGTATGCTGTTGATGTCTTGATCCCTTTGACCAGAATTAGATAGCATAGTCATATATATTTTAAAAAACTCATTATATTGTGAATCCAATTATTTACACAAATCAGTACTTGGTAAGAAACACTTATTTCTCAGCAAGAATAAAACAAAATTATGATGCCCAGAGAAACTCAATCTTTAAAAACCTTTAGATTTACATAGCTTTACAGGTACTTTTAAGATAAATATAGTCAATTCTGTCAAGATTGAAGAACCTTCTAGGAACTTACTATTGTATTCTTTTACTCATTTCCTCTCCAAATAAAAGGAGAAAGACATGGCTTGACTAATGGCCTTCTTGTCATACTTAACGCTGGCCTTTCCATGTGTCCCTGGAACAGTTCATTTTGCTAGGTGGAACAGTCCATTTTGCTAGGTGTACTATATACTAATGAATGTAAAGAAAAACAGTGCCAAACAGATAAATTTATTGACCATGGCTCTTTCACTGAGTAACCTGACAGCTGTTGATTAGCAATAAGTGGCTTAGAAAGTGAAATGTGAAAACAAAATCAGATATGCATTCTTACATGCATATACATGCTTATAGGTTATTCAGAATATACCAAGGATACACTAAGAATAAAGAACTAGGGCCAGCAAGTGATGGAGTGGTTAAGGTGCTGGATTCCTACATGTTCGACTGCGGTTCAAGTCCCAGACCTGGCGGCTTAAAACTTACACAGGGTGCATGTGCCAAAATCCCTAGACTGGAGGAGAAGGGATTGAGTTGTGGCTACCCCCCACCCCAGGATGCTTTTTCGCTTTTGTCTCCGTCTCTCTGGTGAGTGCATGCACCCTACAGCAAAAATCTCTCTTAAAACAAGCAAAAGAACCAAGAACTAAACTATATATATTCTTTGTAAAGAAAAGGTGTGTATGTTTTATTAAATAGCGTATTATGCTGCATTGTTTTGAAAAATTAAAAATTTCAGTCCCTGGGTAGCCCCATAGCCTAGGGGTTAAGGGAGCCAGATCCACCAGATCTAACACAGTCAACCATGGTTTGAGGACCAGTCCTTGAAAAACTCACCAGGCACCTCTCCTGCATCCAAATTTTGATGGGAAGAAGAAATGAAGAAGGGATGTGACGTGCCCTCCTGTAAAGGATGCTTTCTCTCTTTTTCTTGAGTGCACACATTCTCGGGCAATTAATCACTTTTTTCAGACCCTTACAACCTCCGAAAATAAAATTATTTGTAAATACCTTTTTTTTTTTTTTGGAGAGGTTTTTCGCTATAGGGCGCGTGCGCTCACCAGACAGAGACATAGAGACAGAAAGCGAGAAATCACCCCCCCAGGGGGGATGGTCACGCCGCAATCCCTTCTCCTCCATTCTCCTCTTGGGATCTTGGGCACGCACGCACACGCGCCCCACGTGAGTTTTAAGCCACCGGGTCCGGGACACGAACCGCGGTCGACTACGTGGGAGTCCAGCGACATAGCCATTACGCTAACTGCTGGTTCCCTAAATACCTTCATTTTTAAACCTAATTGTCTTGTCTTTAGAAAAAATGACAAGAGATTGGGAACCAGCAGTTAGCGTAATGGCTATGTCGCTGGACTCCCACGTAGTCGACCGCGGTTCGTGTCCCGGACCCGGTGGCTTAAAACTCACGTGGGGCGCGTGTGCGTGCGTGCCCAAGATCCCAAGAGGAGAATGGAGGAGAAGGGATTGCGGCGTGACCATCCCCCCTGGGGGGGTGATTTCTCGCTTTCTGTCTCTATGTCTCTCTCTGTCTGTCTGGCGAGCGCTCGCGCCCTACAGTGAAAATCTCTCCAAAAAAAAAAGAAAAATGACAGAGATTGAACGAATGTGTTCTAAACAGAACAATCGTGGGCAACAATGAACCTACATTCCTGGCTTTTAGTCAGTTTCCGGATCTTTCTTTACTCAGAGCCAAGATACTGAAATCAAGATTTATTAAAACAAACATACCTGCAATTCTGGTTCTTAGATAGAAAGCATTTACCATATGGACTTAGGTCACAGGCTCGAAGTAAAACGCCCACTGTTTTGGCTAAAGTCTTTGGTAGTGCGTGTCTAACCTTGCAATGGATCCTAAGTAACTTCCTATTGGGGACACATGGCACTGCTCATCCCTCTTCCCCATTCCGCGATGCCCACCCGCGAAGACAGTCCAGAATCAACCAGTCCCCGAAACTATGAAATGTGTTTTTCTTGAAGTGAACCACGCGCATCACACCCCCCTTCTGAATGAAAGAACGTCGTTGTGTAGCCATTTGTAACATCGGATGGATGAGGCCAATGAAGCCCTCGAAGCTGCAGTCTCAGGAACATATTTTGTCCATGGTTGGGAAAATTAAGTTACAGGATGGGTAACACAGAGCGTTTATCTTGCGGCTGGCGAGATGGGGGTGGGTAAGCACAACCAGGCCGTGGCCGTGCTCTGTTCAAACGCTGATGGGACGACAAGGCGCCCATCTGGCCCGTCTTCTCTCTCTACCCTGCACTCCACCCTGGAAGAGTGAGGGGCCAAGCACTGTGAATCTGAGGTGGCCGCGGCGCCCCAGAGGCGGGGGCGGAGGCGCCAGGGCGCCGCTCCTTGCCCCTCAGGATGCCAGCCGCACACGCAAGGTCGAGGGCAAGGCCGCGCCGCAACTCCGAGGGACGAGAAGGAAGCGCGGACCGGCGGGCCG
>NW_006205727.1:4149959-4164105 GCF_000334495.1 Tupaia belangeri chinensis
GGGCGGTCCCAGCCTGGGGCCTGCAGCTGACTGGGCGTGAGCAGCGCAGCATTCCTGGGAAAAGGGAACCTCCGCAGTGTCCGGCCCGCCACGACCGGAAGGCGGGGGGGTGGTGGTGGAGGGAGGAAGGAGGGAGAAAGGCGGGAGAGGGACGGCGACGGCGGGGGAGGGCGGGGCGGAGCCTCCAGTGCGCAGGCGCAGTGCGTCTCCGGAAATTTTCCACTCTTGACTTCGAGCGCCGGGGCCGCCGAGGCGCAGCCCGCCTCTGCGCACCCGGGACCCACGTGACAATGACTCACCAGGCGGCGGGTACCTTACCCCTAGCTGCTTGGATGTGAGGGATGGGCCGGTCTAGCCTGGGCTTGCTGGGAGGCTGCCAGGTGCGCTCCCGTCGCGCTCGCCTGCGACATGGAAAACCTAGAGAGCCCTCAGACGTCAGGGCTAATTCCGGGGTGCTTTGAGGAAAGCCGTCGGAGACCTGGAGGCGCGCTGGACTAGTCGGTCGCGAGCGCGCCGGGCCGGGTAGGGATGCCCTGCCTGGGAGACTGCAGTCCGGGAAACCATCACGCCCTGTTGGCATCTTTCGGTGCTTGAGTACGTGGCTCCTGACGTGGAGAACTGTGCTGTGCGAAGCGACCGCGAGCAGGCGAGCCTTGGCCCGTCATCTGTGTCCCGAAATCCCCAAGGCACTCATAGTTGTCAGATTACACCCCCAGACCCATGAGGACATCCTCCAGGCTTCCGTGAACGTGGGATTTGGCGTGCAACTGCTTCCAGATGGTTCCCCGTTAGGATTTGGAAATCTGCATCCCAGAGCTTTCCTCTTATCCTTCTGCTGTGTTGAGTAGACGTTAGACACTAGCCCATCTCGCTGTTCTTGTCAGAAAGCATTTATTACACAAATACTGCAGTCATTTTATTTTATCTCTTGTGCCCTTTTCCTCTCAAGTCATTCCATCAAAGTCTTGGAAGCAAGCAAGCAAGCAATAGATAGATAGGTAGGTAGATAAATAAATAAATTAGTCTGAATTAGAAAATTAAGATCTTTGTTTACCAATTGCCTTTCCTGGAAGGTGGGTTTGTGGGTTTGCTCTGTTGAGTTCTCACAGCCTCTCTTGGAGGCCCTTTTCTCCTTCCTACCTTGAGGCCAAGGGTAGAATAGAGAAAGCTGCTGAATTGCTGGATGTCTCTTATTTTCCATATTTGTTTTAACTTCTCTGCCAGAATGTGTGTATTTTCTCACAGGGTTCTGCAGTTGGAATTGTAATGAGTAAGACTAGTTACTACAGTTAAGTGCTTAGGGTAGGCACTCTTTAAGTTCTTAATAAATATGTGCATATTCAATTATCTCAATTTTGTGAGGGTTATTCTTATCACATTATCTGCTGTCTACACATGTAGAAATGGAGGTAAGGAGAAGTTAGATAACTTGCTCCAGGCCATCTAGCCTAAAGCGGAGGAAAGAATTTGCACACAGAATACCAGGTATGTCCCATTACTATGGTCACTCTGCAATAGGAATTCTCTAGTAATACGTTTAATTGTATTCAAATAGTATATTTACATTTTGGTGGATTTTTTTCTTTTGTTTATTTAGCCTTCTTGAAGTTTATTTTGGAGAACTGTTTAAATTTAGTTTGGATAGAAAAACCACACACAATTTAAAAAAGGAACTCTTTAGAAGAAGCCATGCATTCCAAGGCAGTACTAGATGGAAGATTACTAAAATATTTGACCTAGGAACTTGTTTTTCTCAGGAGAAATGTTTGCCTTTATATACCTTTAGCCCACAGGACATGGTGAACCCTTCGGGAAAATGACAACAAGGCTCATCAACTCAGAGTTCGATAAATATGTATTGATCGAAGTGTACTCAAGATGTGAACACCCTTGGAAGGGTCAATGACATAATACGAAATGAAAAGGAAATTTCCAGAAGAAATCTAACTATTCAATAGATGTAATAGGAAGATAGGATTTTTTATTTTCCTTTTCACAATCTATTCTGTATAGTACTTGAAACCTTCTGTGACCTACAGAGATTGGGTTAAAAGCCTCTTCTGTGAGCCCACATGGAACTCAGGGTCAGCTCCTGTGGTGGTACTTACCAAACCGCATTCTCATTGTCTGTCACCTGATTGTAGTTCCCAGGAGATTAAATTCCCTGAAGGACAGACATTCTGTCCTGCTCAGCATTGAGTCTCCAGAGCTCATCGGTGTTATGGCACTCAGCAGTACTTCTTAAAAGCATGAGTTCACATGATTAGCCAGCCTTGTCCTGTAGGATGTTCGAAATTGGGATTTAACAGAAACAGTGAGACCATAGTACCCCTCAGGAGAACATAGTCTCCATCCAGTTTTGGTCTATACTGAACAATTCTCCATCATCATCCTTTGTCATATTTTCTTGTATTATTTGTGTTTTTACACATTTTTACCACTAGATATAAATTGTCTAAGACCAGGGGTATATATTTTATTTGAGCCTAAACATATCCCACGTATTATTTTGCACATGATAGTTTTTGATGATTAGTAAATAAAACCTCTGAGAAATTTTGTGTCCAGTTAACTTTATTTTAGCACCCAAGTAATGGTTAGAAGTTTAGTAACTATAGCTTTAATTATACTCACAATTTGGGGTCTTTAGAATGACAGAATTATGAGATTATTATTATTGTTTAGTTGCCAGAGGTGCATGCACCCACCAGGAAGAGTCAGAGAGAGGGAGAAAGAGAAAGTAACCCACTTCCTTTATGGAGCATGGTCATGCTCTTTTCTATTTCTCCATCCTATTGGAATTTGGGTCCTGGACTTGGACGTGCCTGGCGTATTTTTCAAGTGGCAGGGGCTGGGATTCAAACTACAGGTGGCCATGTGGGATCCGGCTCCATCATCTACTAAACTACAGACTGGCTTGTGGGATTATTACTATTCTTCTAATTGCTGATGGAAACTTTATAACTGTTTTGTCCAATTCAAAGCCAGGAGCCACAGAGGGCTATTTAAATTAATTAAAATGAAATAAAATTTAAAAATGAAGTTCTTCAATAACATTAGCTACATTTTAAATACTCAATAGCCACATGTGACTAGTGGCTACTGCATTGGACACACCAATATAGATAGTTCCATTATCATAGAAAGTTCTATTGGACAGACCTACTAAGTTACTAAGTAAATAGGTAAGAGTACAGTTTTAAATATATCGCTACTACTAAAAGTATTTTCCTTTGTACTAGCATCCTTAGATACAAAGAATGTCACATATTTCAGATATCTATTATTTTATGTAAGATAAATTATTTTTCTTTAACATTTGTGTTTAAATTAATGAATGTTTAAACATACCCAGGTTTCCTCTTTATATTCCATTAAAGTGAACATTCACCCCAATTGATCCTTCATGAATCTTAGCTTTTATCTGTTTCAAAGTAATGTGATCAACCTGAGTCACTACTCAAGTTTGATATTCATAAGATTTGGCTTTGCTTTTTAAGCTCACGTGATTGAGAAACTAAAATATTCAGTAATGTTGGTAAAGGATGAGTGCCAGATAGTTTTGGACAGACCAAATATATATTTAATGACATCATACATGCAATACAGGCAGTTTTCAATCTACAGACACTCTATTCAGAAGCAGCTCAAATATAAAACATACCTGTGTACCTTCTTTAAAATTCTCCTTAGAACAGTACTTCTGTGGTAGCCATTGTATAAATGAGTTAGCAAGTTAAAAAAATAATGAAAAGAAGTCTTGGAATTCTTAGAGTATAAGCTTGAGTTGTGGAGGTAATAAAAAGGCTTTGAAAATCTCTAGGGGGGTTAGTAGAGGTAATTTCCATAGAAGGGCAGATTTGCTTAAGTGGTAACCCCCTAACAAAAATAGGCTAGTTTTACCCTCCCTACCATGCCCTGCCCCTCCCTGCTGTGTATTTCTCCTACTCCTCTGTTCTTTAAATCCTCCAATTTCATTTGTATTCCAGTTTCCATTCTGTCAAATTAAAGTTTTGTGATGTTAGGCAAGTTTGCTAGTTTCTCTGAGCCTCAGTATCCTAAACTGTAAAATACGAATAACAACATGCTCACTGCCAAGAATAAGGAAAATTTATGTGAAAGCAGATAAGAAAAGTAATAAATGCAATGATTTATGATTATAAAGATTCATATATTATTATTAAAGAAGTTATGATTTTATATATATACATGCACACATGTGTGTATATGAGAGAAAGAAAAAGAGGAGAGGGAGATAGCATCCCTTCAGTAGGGTGTGGTCATGACACAATCTGTTTTCCATTTCTCTATCCTGTTGCAACTTTGACCAGCATGCGCACATGCCTGCTGTTTTTCAAGCCACGAGGGCAAGAATTTGACTGAGGTCAGCCATGTGGGATCTTGCTTTATCTTATTTTTAATAAATTTTTTCCTTAAAAAACAGTGTATACTCACCAGAGAGAGAGACCGGCAAAGTGAGAAAGCACCTCGCATGAGGAATGGTCACACTACAGTCCCTTCTCTATCTTGCCCTTCTTTTGGGATTTTTGGCGCACATGCACATGTGACTAGCATGTTTCTCAAGTCACTTGGTCTGGAACTTGAACTGTGTGGTTGGCCATGTGGGATCCAGCCACCTTAATCACTGCACCACAGTCTGGCTCGAGGTCCCCCTTTTCTATTATATAAGCACCAGACTACAGGGTCAACCGTGATTATAAATATTCATAAAACTTTAAAGACTCCCCTGGAAAGTTAAAAAGGCCATCAGTCATGTGCACATGATGGGAAGCTGGTTCATCATCGTTTTTAAGCAGATCGATGTTTTGAAGCTTCTTTGTCAGGAATGGGGAAGGTAGTGAGAAGGTGAATGTGACTATATCTGTGATTTGATAATTACACACTGTATGCATGCTGTGAAAAACCATACTGTACCCACCTACACACACTAATTAATTTTTAAAAAATTAAAAACAGAAGATTTTAAAAAGGAAGTCTCCGAAAGAAAACAGTTCACATTGAAAGGACTTTAGCAAATACCAGCTTCTCCTTTAAGGAATGAATGTTATTGCTTGCATTTTCTCTTTATTTCCTTCTTCTGTTTCATTGATTATTCTTAAGGCTAAAGTTTCACATTCTAATTCTTTTGACAGAGAAAGTGTGTGTGTGTGTGTTTTATTTTAAAACGTAATGTTGCTTACTTTGATTTTCCAGTTCCCTTTTGCTGATGGAGCTTCTGTGAAGGGCAAATTCAGGCTTCACCTGGCTGTAGCCATGTAGGGGCAAGAGGTGGTGGTTGTAGTATTGGTGAGTCAGGGCAGCTGCACCTTTTTTTACCTGGAAAAGGAATGCTAGTCACAGCCACTGCTAGTTAAGGCAGAGGCGGCGGTTGTTAGACCAGGCGGTTGTTAGACCAGGCCCACATGGCTGAAACCAAGCAGAACCAAATGAGAAAGGGATAGATAGATAATAGCTAGAGAGAGAAAGAGAAGGGGAGGACACCAAGGAGAATGATGGATAACATCTGTACTTCTAAGCACGGTACATGTATCAACTCATTTAAGCCTCTTGACAACCCTGTGAGGTAAATACTATTATTGTATTATCCTCAGCTAAGGCACAGAGCAACTCTCTGACTAACTGTACACAATGTCCTACAACTCCCCAGTGGTAGAGGTGAGACTTGAACTCAGGCAGCTGGCTCTGAATTTTGTCCCCTTAACCACTACACCAGCTTTCTAATCTTAGGATCCTCTTACACTCTTAAAAATTATTGAGGGGGCCAACCCATGGCCTGGTGGTTACATGAGCTGGATCCCACATGGCTGAATGCATGGTTTGAGTTCTTGACTTAGTGTTTTGAGAAACATGTTGGGCACGTGTGCATGCCCAAAAACCTGAAAGGAGAGAGAAATGGAGAAGAAAGGATTGTGGTGTGATCATGCCACATGGGAGTGCTTTCTTGCTTTCTCTCTTTCTCCCTCTCTCTTTGGTGAGTGCACATACCCTCTGGCAAATTAAAAATAAGACATTATCAGGGATTATAAAGAATTTTGATTAAATGGGTTATATCTATTGGTATTGACCATATTAGAAAGGAAGACTCAGAAACTGAAATGTAATTAATTCATTAAAAATAATGAACTATAATATACTAACATAAAATAACATTTTAAAATGAAAGTAGCTATATTTATCAAGGTAAAATGTGTGAGGCCCAGCCGTGGCACAGTGGCAATGCAAGTGTCCTGCAGAGCTGGGAACCATGTCACTGATTGTGGGTTCAGATTCATGGGTTTGGGTCCCTGGGTAGGCTTGGAAACACACTGTGTGCACACATGGGTGTCCAAGGTCCTGAGGAACTGGAGGAGATCCTGTCAAGTGTTCTCTCTCTCTCCCTCTCCTTCTTCCTCTCTCCATATCTACATATACACACATACTACACACACAGCACCTACACACAGACACAAACACACACACACAATTTGAGGCTATTACTTTGAGTCATAGAATAGATTCTAAATTGGAAACGTTTTTAGATATTATCTGACTAACCTTTCTATTTTATGGGTGGATGCATCCGAGGCCAGGCAGGAGAAGAGCTTATCATTGGTTGAACTGCTGATTAGTGGTAGGACTAGAGGTAGCACTCAGGCCTCCTGCTTTGTCATTCCACTCATGCCATGTTATGGAAATTGGTAAACTCAATTATTCAACCATGAGAGCAATCTATTTATTTATTTATTTCTGAAACTTTAAAAAAAAATTAATTTGCATTTATTCCTTAAGCATCATCACAGCATACAAAATGTAATTTCCCATCCTGAATATACTGCATAGTGACTTAATCATGCATGTTATCGTCAGTAATTTTCCATTTCTAGATATATATTCACCCTATTTTCACCCCTATTTTTGACCCTCTGCCCTTTCCCGCCCTCTTCCCACACTATCTCTGGTGTCTACAGTTGTCTTCCATTCCTTTTTCCCTCATATTTATCAAACACACAATTTCTTAAATAATCTAACTACTTTCAATAGCAAGTTACACTGATAATTTCAAGAAAAGCAGTTTTAACTTTCATAAATCAAAGAAGTTCTAAGGAACTTTGTTTAAAACTAAAAGCCAGGAAACAGGTTAGAATTCTGTTCAAATAGTAGGTACATGAACCTATTGACAGTTCAAGACAGGACAAAAATCCTTAAAACTGGAAAACAAAGCCTAGAAGAAAATCAACAATGTTTTAGTCAAAAGTCATAAAATGCTATTTCACCGGTTCAGTCTCATGTACTTTATCTTCTGTTGTGGTTTGATCTTCCCGATTAAATTCTGGGATATAATATTCAACTCTAGACTTGTCCGTATGATTAAGTTGGCCATTTTTTTAGTTTTTGAACTCTTATTTCTGTGTGTCTATATTTAATTTTCCTGGTATAGCACTCCCTTGAGAACTTCTTGGAGATCCGATCTGGTGCTGGTAAATTCTGTAAGGTTTTGTTTATCTGAGAATATTCTTGTCTTTTCTTCCCATATAAAGGATAATCTCACCGGGTACAGTATTCTTGGTTGAAATTGCTTTTCCCTTAGCACTTTGAATATATCTTCCCATTCTTTCCTTGCTTGCATTGTTTCTGATGAGAGGTCTGCTATTAGCCTGGTGGGATATTCTTTGTAGGTAACTTGCCTTTTTTCTCTTGCCAATCTTAGTGTCTTGTCTTTGTCTGTGGTTTTGATCAATCTGGCTATAATGTGTCTTGGAGAAGATCTTCTTGGGTTGATTCTATTTGAGGTCCTTTGTATTGGGACTCGATCATTGAGTGCCTCTCTAGGTTTGGAAAGTTTTCTTGCAGGATTCCATGGAATAGATTATCAATGCCCTTATTAGTCTTTTCACCTTCTGGGATACCAATTATCCAAGTGTTTGGACATTTGATGGTATCTAGTATTTCTTGTATATTATTCTTGTATTTTTGGGCAATTTTATCAGTCTTTGTGGTGGATTATTCTAGGCCAGTAATTTTCTCTTCTATGTTTGAGATTTGATTTTCTGTATGATCTAGTCTGCTTTTAATACTTTCAAGGGAGATTTTGACTTCCCATATTATAGCCTTCATCTCTAACATGTCCATTTGATTATTTTTTTAAATTGTGTAATTTCTCTTTTAGATCGTGCAAGAATTTCATCACCTCTTGAAACTTGTAAGCTCCTTTCTCCTGCCTCTTCTGCAGTTCATTGTCTCTCTTCTCTTCCATCTCTGTTAGCTTTGTCATTATGAATATTCTAAATTCTTTATCAGATATTTCCATGATTTCTATTGAGTTATTTGTGGACGAAGAGGAGAGGTATTTTCTTGCTTTCCCATATTTCTGTAGCCCCGTGATGATTTCTAGTCATCTGATGGATGGTATGTTTCTTCCTAATTCTTAAAGTTCAGTCTGAACGTTCAGGAGAGTGCAGAAGGAGGTAATCTGGAATTTCTTTGCCGTTCTGTTTTTATCCCTTTGTGTAGCAGATTTAGTGGATATTGAGGAATATGTTAACTCTAATAGTATTTGGATGTTTGGCTATGGTTCCCTTAGATTCATCTAGAGACACAGTGAATAGAGATTGAGGAACAGAGTGATTAGATAAAATAAAACAGGGAGAGAGAAACAACAACAACAACAACAAAGAAACAGAGAGAAAAAGAAGAAAAAAATACAACCAAAATAATTTTTTTTTAAAAAAAGCAAAAAATAGAAAACCACTATTTTCAAGAGCCATAGAGAAATTGTCTTCTGAAGGCCTGCCCCTTACCTCTTTTGGGTGTGAGGGGAAAGGGGGATTATTAGCAAGATAAAAGCAGGGCTGAAAGCTGAGAAAATACTTTACCTTAAAATTTTTTTTAAAGGAAAAATTACAAAAAAATGAGAAGACAGAGACAGAGGCAGAAAGAAACAGAGATAGAGACCGAGACAGAGAGAAGGCTAGAGGGGCTCCCTACCACTTGAGTTTGTGGGTAGGAGGCTGAATTATCAGTAGAAAATCTTCATTTCTCTTTTTTCCCCTGAAATCACTAGTTCTTAGGAGCCATGGAGGAATCTCTTTCTCCAGAGCAATCTTTTTCTACTAGAAAACTTGTCAATTGACAACCATAAAATAGGTGGTAAATCCACATGCTTTATCGAAAAATTGCCCCTTTCCTTCCCAAATTGATTCTTCCAAAAGTCTTGGTTGTTTGGTGTTTTGTTAGGATTTGTTACAACTCCTGGCTTATGGCCTTTATTTCACAAGCAAGAGAATATGAGCTTGATATTGGAAAGAGGGCAAGAATATGAGAACTAGTAGTTCTATGACATGTGAGAACATTGATTGGCTGGTCCTTGTTATCTGCAGAATCTGCTTAAGGATGAGCATATTTTGGTCCACAGGTTTCCAAGACAAACACATTCCTGCCAATGTGATCGCTGGACAAGCTGTTCTGGAATTTGAACTTGCTACTGAAAGAGGGTTAAGTCCAGGATACACACATACACTCACAAAGAGGCAAGCATGCACATGCGCGTGCACACACACACACACACACACATTTTAATGGGGGGTGAGGGAAGCCAAGTTGGCTATGTTAGCACCTCATTATACAACAGTTCCAGGATAAAGTGATTCCAGATGTGCTCTCAGCAAGTACCTCATACTTGTGTTTTTAACCCATTAGGCTAAAATCCACTTTCAGAATTTTTTGAGAAGCCAGGACTTAGTCATTTTTTGTTATTTCATAAAGTTCATTCTAAATTGATTATAATTGACAATATCCTTTGAGAGTATGATTATAATATATAAAACACATATATTTGCATCTACATGCATATATTTTTACACACACATATCTTTGACAATTTCATTTAGGTACTGGTGTAATGATAAAAGTAAGTTCTTTTGCCCTAGAAATTTCATTTAAAAAAGTTAAGAGGACACAGATCTAAGAAATATTATTCTAGTTTCTTTCCTCTGATCGATCAAGTTGTAGTGACAGTCATTATGATTCTGAAGAGTAAACTTTATGGGTAAGTACTGACTATGCATCCCTCCTACCTTTAAAAAGAAGTTTTTCACCTTATAAGCTGTGCAACCTGAATTTGTGGGGGAAAAAAAAAAGGTGATGAGAACTGGCAGGTGGCATAGTAGTAAAGGGTGCTGGACTCTCACGTGGCCGACCAAGGTTCAAGTCTCAGACTTAGTGGCCTATTTTCTTACTTTCTCTCTCTCTGTATGTCCCTCTCTGGTCAAACAAACAAACAAACAAAAGTTAAAAATTAAAAAAAAAAAAATTGAATAAAATCTAAAAAAAGAGAGTTGAGTAAAGATGAATGCTGTCTCTGATTATTTGGATTATTATTAAAAGTATGGGATTTGGGGACTAGCAGATGGCATAATGGTTATGTTGCTGGACTCCCACATAGTCTATTGTGGTTTGAATCCTAGACCTGGTGGTTTAAAAACTCATGCTGGGCACGTATGTGTGTGTGTCCAAAATCCCAAGGGGAAAATGGAGGAGAAAGGATTGCGGTGTGGTCATCTGCCCTAGGGGGTGATTTCTTGCTTTCTGTTTATCTGTCTATCTCTGTCTCTCTGGTGAGTGCACATACCCTATAGCAAAAATCTCTCTAAAGAAAACAGACAAACAAACTATGGGATTTTTATATTGTCCTTGAAAGGTAGGAGTTTAGAATAGGCATTTCATTTTGCTTTAAAATATTTCAGATTTATCTGCAAAAACTATGTTTTTGGCTGAATACAAAGAAAATCTTCTAGTTGGTCTTCAGTTGATAATATTGCATCCTACTATGTTCTTTTGATGTGATACTAAAATAGATTTTTAAAAATTTAGGTTTATATCTGTCTTTAAGAACCACAGAATTTATTTGCCACAAGTTGTAACCTAGGGCATTTGCTGAACAAGAGTACTGGGAAACATACTCTTCAGAAGTATCTGTTTTGTTGTAACTAGAGTAGTACCTGCAGCAAAGAAGTCTGGGTATGATGGGCTCTGGATCCAGACTGCCTAGATTGATTCCTGGTTCTGTGTTGTACTAGCTGTGTGCTTCAGTTGTACACATGTAAAGGATGAATAATAACTTGTGAGGATTTAATGAGTTCATATTTCTTTTTTTATAATTATTTTTAAATTTAATTTTATTCACTCATTCATTTTAATTTTACCAGAGAGAGAGAGAGAGAGAGAGAGAGAAAGAGAGAGAGAGAGAGAGGAAGTGAGAAAGCAAACCACCAGGTCCAGGACATGAACCATTATTGGCCATGTGGGAGTGTCCAGTGCCTTAACTATGACGCCACCTGCTGGTCCCCAATGAGTTCATATTTCTAAAGAAAGCACTTAGAACTGTGCCTGGTGTGCATTAAGTACTATGTAAACATTAGCTTAAATACATACAAATTCTCAAATGTTGTCTTTGCTATATCAGAGATGCTAACATCAAATGAGTTTAAGCAACATATAATTAGATTTTCCTTTTTTTTTGGAGAGGTTTTTTTTTTTTTTTTCCTCGCTATAGGGTGTGTGCGCTAGCCAGAAAGACAGAGAGAGACAGAGATATAGAAAGTCAGAAGTCACCCCCGAGGGGAATGGCCACGCCACAATCCCATCTCCGGGGAATGGCCACGCCGCAATCCCATCTCCTCCATTCTCCTCTTGGGATCTTGGGCACGCACGCACACGCGCCCGGCATGAGTTTTAAGCCACCGGGTCCGGGACGCGAACCATGGTCGACTACATGGGAGTCCAGCGACATAGCCATTATGCTAACTGCTGGTCCCGACATATAATTAGATTTTAAAGAAAATTATCTTGGAGCTTAATCCTTGAGAAAAGTCTTGTAGATGCTTCCAAGTCATCTAGGGCTGATGCTGGAGGACAAGAAAGTGAGGATAGTAGAGCATAGTATAAATGCCATTGATTAAAAGCTTAGGTGGGAACCAGCAGTTAGCGTAATGGCTATGTCACTGGACTCCCATGTAGTCGACCATGGTTCGCGTCCCGGACCCGGTGGCTTAAAACTCATGCCGGGCGCGTGTGCGTGCGTGCCCAAGATCCCAAGAGGAGAATGGAGGAGAAGGGATTGCAGCGTGACCATCCCCCCTGGGGGGTGATTTCTTGCTTTCTGTCTCTGTCTGTCTCTGTCTGTCTGGCGAGCGCACGCGCCCTATAGCGAAAAAACCCCTCAAAAAAAAAAAAAAAAAACTTAGGTGAAGGCCTTGTTCCATAACAATTGCTTATAGTTATTTCTAATAGAAGATGAAGACCCTTGGTGTTACCCATCAACAGGAGATGGATATAGTCCATGCGTGGATTTTTCAAGCATTTGAATTTAACAATGTAAAGGATTTTTTAGGTGAAGAAATGAAAAGAATATTCCCTAAGTCACTTAGAGAGGTACTACTGAGCTAGCCAGGCCACATCCTACATAGTCTATATGATGGTTTTTGTGACAGTTAGCCTTGTGATGTTGCTGCCCTTCAGGCCCATGGAGCTTTTATTTCAGGAGACCCTTCCTCCTGGGTGATGGCAGCCTCATCTCAGGGAGCAGAGCTTGGCAAATGGAGAACAGGCTGGATCCCAGCCCTCAATACCTTTTCCACCCAGGAATCAGTGCAGTAAACTGCATACTGATTGTGACAGCTATGAGGATAGGTTTATGAATTCTTACGCTTTAGCTTAGGAGATACATTGTTCTTTCTCTCCAGTCTTACCATTATCAATTTAAATAGTTGGATCTGACGAAGAGATGGTTCTGTATTTTTTTGGTCATCGAATCTAATGGTTGATTGCTAATTACTACTTAAGATAATCCCAAGGCATCTTGCTGATAGTCCAAACCATTTTCTATCAGAGGCTTTATTAAGCCACTTAAATTAGGATTAAGGTCCTGTTAAACATTTTTATCAGCCTAAAAACAGGGAGAAAGGCACTAAAATATTAGATATTTTTAGCTATAAATCACATTTCTGCAGTGCTATTACTATTTATTTTTCTACATTCCTTTATGCTTTAAGATGATGCATTTTATTTTATATCAATGATTTGCAAGCTTTAAACAAAAGACCGTGTCCTCCGAATGGGCCGGGCTAAAAAGTGGTTAGTCTATTCACTTAGAATCATGTCAGGATTGACCGCGTGAGATTTGAGAATTTTTGCCTCTCTTGTTTCTCATCCAGTATTTCTTTTCAGCATTATCATAGTATTGCTCATTGAACATGTAAAAAATTAAACTCACATTAAAGTTTGGACTTGAACCAAACATAGCAGGACATCCTGATGCTTTGACATCACCTCCCCAGATTTTTCTCTTATAGTTTCAGTGTCCTGTAGGAAGATGCAGATCAGGCAATAACTCTGCTATCTCTAACAAAGAGAATGCACTTGTGAGAAGGTACAGAGGAATTTTATTGTTTCAAATATATTTACTCTCATTTTTAGGGAAACTTAAAATGACTTCTATTTTGTTCTTATTTCTTTTCACTTAGAACACTTTTATTTCTACTTCTATTCCTTTTCTTGAGTCTCTTCTCTTTTGAAAGAGTAGGAACTTCACTTTTTAGCTTACTCCTTGTGTAAATATAATTCTAAAAACAGTTGTTTCTACTACCAAACTTTTATCTAATAGTAAATAACATGGACTCAACACATTATAGTTTCTAAAGTACTTTATAAATGTATCATCACATTTAATCATCATGAACTTTTTTTTTTTTTGAGAGGTTTTTGCTTTAGGGCGCATGCGCTCACCAGACAGACAGAGACAGAGAGAGAGAAAGTGAGAAATCACCCCCCAGGGGGGATGGCCATGCTGCAATCCCTTCTCCTCCATTCTCCTCTTGGGATCTTGGGCACACACGCACACGCGCCCGGCGTGAGTTTAAGCCACCGGGTCCAGGACTCGAACGGCGGTCGACTACGTGGGAGTCCTGCGACATAGCCATTATGCTAACTGCTGGCCCCAATCATCATGAACTTTTGAGATGGCATGATTTTCCCCATTTTTACAAATGGGAAAATTAAAGTTTAGAAGTCCGCATAGTATGCTACCAAAGGATATTAGAAGAGAACTAAACTTTTCATGTTTTATTGATTAAAGAAAGATTTGTCCCTT
>NW_006205727.1:4164321-4165546 GCF_000334495.1 Tupaia belangeri chinensis
CACGCGCCCGGCGTGAGTTTAAGCCACCGGGTCCAGGACTCGAACGGCGGTCGACTACGTGGGAGTCCTGCGACATAGCCATTATGCTAACTGCTGGCCCCAATCATCATGAACTTTTGAGATGGCATGATTTTCCCCATTTTTACAAATGGGAAAATTAAAGTTTAGAAGTCCGCATAGTATGCTACCAAAGGATATTAGAAGAGAACTAAACTTTTCATGTTTTATTGATTAAAGAAAGATTTGTCCCTTATTTTTCATGGAATTAGCCAGTACTGATTTTTTTTTTTTAATTTGCCAGAGGGCATGTGTCCTCTCCAGAGAGAGAGAGAAAGAGAGAGAGAGAGAATGAGAAAGTGAACCCCTACCCTCCATGGGGGATGGCTATGCCACAATGGCTTCTCCTCCTCCCTTTTTCTCTCTGGATTTTAAGCATGCATACACATGCACCTGGAATGTTTTCCAAGCTGCTGGGTCCAGAATGTAAACCATGTTGTCGGCCATGTGGGATTCAGCAGCCTTATCCACCACACCATGCAACTGGTTGGCCCCAGTATTGAAAGTTTATTTATTTGTTTATTTTTAGGTTTTTGCCACAGGGCAAGTGTGCTCACCAGAGAGACAGACAGAGAGAGAGAGAGAGAGCCAATGAGAGGAAAAGTGAGAAATCATCCCCCGCCCCCCCCCCCTTGGGAATAGTTACATACACTGCAGTCCTTTCTCCTACACTCTCCTCCTCTTATTTTGGTCATGCACACACATGCACGTGGCATGATTTTCAAGCCACCAGGTCTGGGATTCGAATCAGGGTCAGCCATGTGGAAGTCCAGTGCCATAACCTCCATGCCACCTGCTGGACCCCAGTAATTAACTGTAAAACATCTCTACATATTTAGTTATGTATAGAAGAGTATATGTGGTATATGGCCTAAATTAGGAAATAGCCACACATTAGCAGCTACCTGTGAGTTTGTCCCTATATACTGAAAAATTTTTAGAATGATTTAAAACTTTTAGGGTTTTTAGCTTAGACTAGGGGGAAAAAACTAACAACCATGGGCAAAATTAACAGTAGTTAGCTTATTTGCAGCCTTTTAAAATAATCCAAGAACCTCGAATTTCTATTTTTTTGCTTACTATGTGTCCCAGATAACATTTTTCTTTTTCTTTTCTTTTTTTTTGGGGGGGGTGCTGTTTTGCTGTAAGGCGTGTGTGCTCGCCAGAC
>NW_006205727.1:4165780-4202105 GCF_000334495.1 Tupaia belangeri chinensis
TTTTCTAACTTTTTTTTTTTTTTTTTTAGGGTGCATTGACACTTAAGTTAATTTTCAGCTCACTTTAAGAATACCTAGTGCTGGGCCCAGTAGGTGGCATGGTGGTTAAGGCACTGGAGAAGGGATTGAGGTGTTCTACACCCTGTTGGTACTCCTGCCCTTTTGTTTCTCTGTCTATCACTGGTGAGTACACACACCTTCTAGCAATTAAAAAAAAAGAAATAGCTATCGTGGTCTAAATAATTTTAATTTAGAAAGATATTTCTCCATGCTGTTATGTAGTATACATATGAGAGAAATGAGAAGATGCATATAGCATTATTCTAGCTCTGCAAGAATCCTATATTTGCTACGAAGTCAGAGACAAGCCGTGTTTGAAGATGTGTAAAGACTGATTTAAATCCTATCCCAGAAGTGTTGTTAGTGTTGAGAGCTCTGAGGAGTAGGCAGTATTGAGGTTGCTAGAGGAGCAATGTAGATGAGACAGGACATTTGTTTGGTCTTGGCAGCCCACAACACACTGTTGGAGTCCCATCTTTTGTCTTCAGGAACTTAGGAAGCTGCTGTCAGCCAAGAAACTGATCAGAAAGGAAAGAATTACATGTTACTGATTGTTGGTGGTAGGATTATACAAAACAGTGAACTTGCCAAGTCTCTTAAGTAAGGAATGACCCAAATTCTATCAGTCTTCATAATCAACTAAAATCATATATCCATCATTTTAAATGTTATTTGAGAATATGACAGTTTCAGAATTTATTTGTGTAGGCTTAGCTGACAACTTCCCAATTAACAAAATGTATATTTTCTGATTAACTAGTGTATGTAAAAATCCAGCCACATAATCTATAGCATGAAATACCCATGCAGACAGTAGCAATTAAACAAGCTTATTCTATTCTAAATTTTACATAAAGCATAAAGGGTCCAAAATAGTTAAGAAAATTTTGAAGAAAAACAAGGTGTAGGCTTTTACTTTAATTGACATGGAGACTTATTAGGAAGCTGTGGTAATCAAGGCAGGGAAGTAATGACAAAGGCAGAGACATACATACTGACAGGACTAAATGGACAGTTCAGAAACAGATCTACAAGTATGGGACCAGTAGGTGGCGTGATGGTTAAGGCACTGGACACTCCCACATAGCTGACCACAGTTTGAGTCCTAGACCTGGTGGCTTGCTTTCTCACTTTCCCTTTCCCTCTCTTTCTCTGGCCAAATTAAAAAATAAGTGAATGAATAAAAAATTAAAGAAATAATTCTTAAAAAAGGAAAGAGATCTACATGTATATCTGTGAGAAATGATACAGAGAAAAATGAGGTGATGCTGTTTGTAGTCTGGTACAATTAGTTTTCCATATGGGGAAAAAAGTAAAATTATATTGCTGTGTTATAGTGCACACAAGAATCAGTTAGAGTTAGATTGAAGACTTAACTGAGGAAAGCACAATTTTTTTAAGCATCTAAAAGAAAATTTTTATGACCTTGGGATAGGTCATGATTTCTTGAACAATGTACAAAAACATAAACTATGAGGAAAAGAAAGATAGATAAATGACTATGTTGAAATTAAAAAATCTGTAATAAAAACATAAACAAGTGAAAAGGTAAGAGATTTAAATATATAAAAAATTTCACACACACACACACACACACACACACACAGTATATATAGAATTCTTACAAGTCAATAAGAAAAAGATCAGCCTAGTAGAAAAATTAGTAGAGAATATGAACGGTCAATGGACAGAAAAAAAACCCTGAATGGCCAATAACCATGTGAACATAGTTAATGGGGAAATACACAATTAAAAACATCAGGCAGTAGGGTTTTATATCAGCCAGAGATCAAGAGTTGGTGAGGATGTAGAGCAAAGAGAGATCTTACACATTGCTCGTGGAAGAATTCCAGTAGCACTACCACTTTGGAAATCAATTTAGCAAACACTAGAAGTTGAAGATGAACCTTCCACATGACCTGCACCTCTACTGTTGGTTCTAATCCCTGCAAAATCTCTCCCAGCATCCGCCACAGTTTCTAGTGCAAAGTAAAACTTAGCGAACAGATGCTAGAAGAAGGAAGGCAGATGGAAGGGAGACAAAGAAAGGAGGGAAGGGACCAGCAGTTAGTGTAATGGCTATGTCGCTGAACTTCCATGTAGCCAACCACAGTTTGAGTCCTGGACCTGGTGGCTTAAATTCATGCCAGGTGCATGTGCGTGCGTGCCTAAGATCCCGAGAAGAGAATGGAGAAGGGATTGCTGTGTGGCCATCCCCATGGGGGGTGATTTTTTGCTTTCTATCTCTCTGTCTTTCTGGGGAGCGCACGTGCCCTATGGCAAAAACCTCTCCAAAAAAAAAAAAAAAGGATGGGAAGAAAGAAGAGGAAAAGAATCGAGTGAGGAGGGAGAGAAGAAAGAAGAGAGGGGAAAAAAGAGAAAGGAAGAAAGAGAAAGAAAAGAGAGGAAGCATAATATTTGCCTTTTAAAAATCTTTATCATTTTTCCCCCTTTCTTAGAGGTGTTATGGGACTGCTTCTCCCTTATCTGTATAAAACCAAACCACCTTGAAGGTCTGTCAACTCCAATATAACTTGGGGGATCCTAGAAAATTAGCCTCTCCATCTCAGATTCTATTACAAATGGAAGTGAGAATACTCATGACTGATGAATGGAATGCATTCTGTAAATGTGTATGCTTACAGGATTCACAGTGGCACTTCCTTAAATAGTAAGCTCTAATTGCATATTTAAAATGAAACTATCTAATGTGTAAAATGAGAGTACCAGTTTATTATGGATAGCATATATTAGTCATTATGGATCTTTCCTAATGAGACCTGATGCCCTGAAGGTAAAAATGTCTTTTTCAGACATGTGAATAATCAAAAAATGTTTCACTGGTTTACAAAGAGATAGGTATTTTTTAAAAAATAGTAAATATTCATACATACTAAAGCCAATCCTTTTATAACATATATTCCCTAGAGCATAGAAAACATGGCATCTCTTCCTGTAGCTAGAAGAATGTGGTTACCTTGGCAACAGCATCTTTGCGCTTCGAAGTACCACCTGGTGATTTCAAATTTAACAGCTGTGCAGCATCTACATTTCCATTGAGGAAATGATATGCATTCATGCATCATCTCATGGAGGGTTTAAGAAGCCATGAGCTTGCAAATTTGAGAAAGGAGGGAAAGAAATAGCTCGGCATGCCATCAGAGTCAATCGAGGTTTAAAAGCCCCTAAATGCGGTCTTGGAAACATGCCAAAAGCAGCCTAGGCTGCCACATTAGGACTGTCTAATGGTGAGGCAGATTTCCCACCCAAACTCGAACATTCTTGGAAGCCCGTAGATCTAAGAATGTTTTTCTATCCCTTACTCAAAATGTATACTTTTATGTGGAAATTGGCACTCTCTTTCCTTACAGGTATTTAAACAAAATGGTGGTACCCCCATAACTATGGGATGCAGAGAAACAGGAGACAGCAAAGTCCTCAGTTTCAGGCGTGTTCCTCAGTGCTCATTTTACCCAAATTTTTGAGGACTTCCTCATATAGTCACATTTAAAAAGTCAAATCATCCAATAATTTCTAATAGAATGAGTATTGTGGGGACATCTGAGTTAGATTGTTGAGTGCTGTGGGAGGAACAGCATGGGCTTCAGGGGAACAGTGAGCTCTGGAATAATTTCCTGTCTTCTCTCTCAAACAAAACAAAACAAAACAACACACACACACACACACACACACACACCTGAAAAGGAGCGTTAAGGTTTTAAATTTTTACTTTCATTTTTACCTATTAATTATTATGACTCTACTTGTATAATATTTAAAATTTAGAAATAGAAAAAAATGTATAGAAACAAAAAAATTCACTGAAAACACTAACATTGTTACCATATTGGAAAATTTCTTCTGGTGTTATTTATGCCATTTTTTTTTTCCTTAGGGTGTGTGCACTTGCTGGAGAGAGAGATAGAAACAGTGAGAGGGAAAGTGAGAAGTCCTCCCCTAAGGGGGGTGGCCATGCCGCAATCCCTTCTCTCCTACTCTCCTCCCGGGATCTTGGGCATGAACACACATGCGCCTGACATCGTTATCAAGCCACAGGATCTGGGACTCGATCCCGTGGACGCCATGTGGGAGTTCAGCAACATAACCACTATACTATCTGCTAGCCTATGCATTTTTTTTCTTTTAACCTACCACATCTCCAGCATATGCACAGTACTGGGCATACCTTTATGCTACATTTTTGAAGAGCTACTCGTCGTACATGCACATCGCAATAGATTTTCTACAGTACCAATTATGACCTCTACTGTTCCAAAAAAGTACTTTAATTGTGGTATGGCATGTTGTGTTTCTTGCCTTATTTTTAATTCCAGTGATTTTTTTCTCTCCTTTTATGTTAATCTACTTATTCTTCCATTTCCTTCCTCTTATTTTATAGAGATTGTGTTTTATATCTCAGTTTAGGACACCCACCTGATGTTATTAAAAAGTATCTTTGGTATTGTAGAATCTGTTCAGTGGTATCGTGTTAGTTTTGTCCTACCTCACCCTTGAACAGGAGAGATCTTTCTAGCTCAATATAAATAGGCTGTACAGAATGTTCCTAGCACCGTCCCCTTGTTTTCTGCACCTTCTTCCTCTCCTGAACTACACATTGAAGACTGGTATATGTGCAGACTGTTCAGCTTCCAGGGCTAAGGATTTTTCACTCAGTCACTCCATAAATACCTGAATCCCTACTATATGCCTGATATTGTTATAGGTACTGGGGACCTGGCAATGAACAAACCCAACTTACATAGAGTAAGTATACTTGTAATATACATTTGTAAGGTATGTTATGATATAAAATTTCTGGTAAGAGAGAAAGAAGCCTAGAGAGGCAGGGTTCTTTTTTTCTTTTCATAGAATAAGAGGAAAGAACAACAGAATGATAAGGTAAAACTTGAGCTGAGAGAATAAAGGGTGTGAGTGCTGTGGTTACTTGGAGGCAGACATTCCAAGAAGAGGAATCAAAGAAAGCCCCCTTTAAACCATTCTAAGACTTTGGCTTTTATTCTGGGTTAGATGGATGCCATTCTAGTTCTGACCAAATGACTCCCAGATGCTGAGTGAATCAAATGTCTTAAGAAAGGGGAAGTTGGACTGGCCAGTGACGTGATATTGGAGTGGCTAGGTCCCATGTGGCCGGCTGTTTGAGTTCCCGACACGCAGCCTGAAAAACCAGCCTGATACATGTGTGTGCATGCCCAAAAGCCTGAAAGGAGAAACAGGAGAAACGATTGTGGTGCCATGATCTCTTATGGAGGGGAGTGCTTTCTCATTTTCCCTCTCTCTCTGTCTCTCTCCATTAAGTACATATGCCCTCTAATTAATTTTAAAAAAATAATAAAAGAAAGAGGAAGTAATCAGAGTGCTAGTTTCTGCTGACAAGTGAGAGAAGGGTTGAGAATGGACTGTTGGGTGAGCCCCACAGAGGACATTGGTGACGTGTACTAGAGCTATTTCGATGAAGTAATGAGTGCAAAAGCTATTTGGAATGGATTCCAGGAGGAATTGGAAGAAGCTGGACTGGAGGCAGAGTAGAGATTACAGGTTAGAGGAGTTTTACTCAAAAAAGGAAGAGAACTGAGGTAGTAGCTGGAAGAGGATGTGGAACCTGGAGAGTTATTTATTTATTTATTTATTTATTTATTGATGTGAGAAATTATTATAGCACATTTGTATGCCGAGAGTGATCCAGAGAGCAGAACAACTCATGTAAGAGCGAATGGACAACTGCTAGAACAGTGTCTTTAAGTAGGTGAGATGAGATGAGCTCCGTGAACAAGTGGCAGGATTGATCTTGAGATAGGCACATGAGCTGTCCTGCCATGGCTACAGGGGAGACTGGTGGATGAGCTCAGAGGCACGTATGTGGGTGGGAGCACAGGCATCTACTCAGTACGGCTCAGCTGGCCTCTTTCTGGCAGTTAGTACACTTGGCAGCTGAAGGTGTGATCTGCTGCTCTCTGTGCCATGTACACCAGAACACTGTGCAAACAGCCAGCCCTCGGTCTCTCCTACATTGGCACACACAGACGTACACTCTTCCTGGGCTGGTTCTTGTCCTCACCACTTTGTTTTTGTAAAGAAAGCATTGCATTCATGTTCATTCTACGGTTTAAAAAATCCTGAGCTCAGACAAATTTAACCACTGACATTGGGTTGCACATTGACAAATACTAGAACAGGGAATTGAACCCAGACATTTTTGCCTTTTCTTTTCTTTTCTTTTTTTTTTTTTTTTGAGAGGTTTTTGCTATAGGGTGCGTGTGCTTGCCAGAAAGACAGAGAGACACAGAGAGAGAAAGTGAGAAACCGCCCCCCCTCCCCCCCAGGGGAGATGGCCACGCCACATTCCCTTCTCCTCCATTCTCCTCTCGGGATCTTGAGCATGCACGCACTTGCGCTGGCATGAGTTTAAGCCACCTGGGTCCAGGACTCGAACTGCAGTCAACTACATGGGAGTCCAGTGACATAGCCATTATACCAACTGCTGGTCCCAGCCTTTTCTAAGGTCTTCTACACCATTTCCAGTTGGACTGAAGAAACAGAGAAAGAATTAATATATTTATTATCTTTCTCCTGCTCTCGTCTGTGTTAGAACCTCTCCTACTGTGGGAATCATGAATGCACAATCCATCTAGGTGCTCAGCAGTGGCTTGACCAGATGGTAGGGGACTCTAGATTGTAAAGGATGTGGTGGCCTCCTTACTCCTTTTGCTGAGAGGGGACTCTGTTGGAGAGCCTCCTCCTCTTGACATAGCCTGAGGAAGCTATCCCTCCAACTACACTTTCCTGCCTGCTTATCCTCCTTCCACCTTTAACACTCCACATTTCCTTTTTTGCTCCTTAGATTTAGGGAGAAGCATAGTTAATGCACTCATTCAATTGCTTCTAACCAGAGACTTTTTGAACTTGAGAGAAGCCACTGTAGGACCTTCAGTTTACCCTTATGTCCAACCTACTTTCTTCAGTTGCCCAGATTGGCATCTCAAGCACTATATAATATCTACTTTTATACCTTTTTACCCTAATACAAAAAGACACACTCACACACACATACACAGATGCTCTAAGAGGTGTGAGGGTTTAGTCTGATACTTACTCTTCCTGCTATTTTAAGGACAGTCATTGTAGTCATTGGAACCCTGGAGATAGGACTTGGCCATGCATCTGGAGCTCTGTATATAATGCACCCTCCTCAAAATCTGTTACTGGGACCCGCAGTTAGCGTAATGGCTATGTCGCTGGACTCCCACGTAGTTGATCGCGGTTCACGTCCCAGACCCAGTAGCTTAAACTCATGCTGGGTGCGTGTGCATGTGTGCCCAAGATCCCGAGCGGAGAATGGAGGAGAAGGGATTGTGGCGTGGCCATCCCCTCTGGGGGGTGATTTCTTGCTTTCTGTCTCTGTCTCTCTCTGTCTGTCTGGCAATCGCACACGCCCTATAGCAAAAACCTCTCCAAAAAAAAAAAATCTGTTACTCTCTGTAGATATTGGGTCATGTCATGGCTAATCAGTTCAAACTCCTGATTATGATGAGTTATTATTAAAAAGGTTCAAAGGTATAGATAGATGAAAATGATACTTTAAGTACTGAAACAAGACTCAGGTAACCATAGAGTATATTTAGATGACACTTAAACATGCCTTGAAAATTAAATTTTGGGTTAAAAAGTATTTTAAAAAGTTAAGTTTTAGAGTGTCTGAATATGTGCATGTAAAATGTTTTCAGAGCCATAACTGATGCTTCTATGGCTCAAAAGCATATCTGCTAGAGAATGTATTGGGCTGAAGGATGTCTAATTCTATCCCCTCCCTGAAAGTTTTGCAGGCATTCTTTCTTGGATTTGCTGCCCTTTGCAACCTTTTGTCCCCAAAGCCCTTTCTTTTGTGGAAAATAGTGTAAGGAGATTCAATCATTTCTAAGAGAATGAGGTGGTAGCTTTATTAACATTTCCATATATGTTGATTATGTGTGTGTGAGTGAGGGGTGGGGTGGAGGATTAGGCAAAAGCTAGAGTTAGTCATATGAATTATGGGCTTGTTTAGATACTGGGCCACTCCTGCCCCAATCAGTGCCAGTAAATCCTGCAGACAGCTTCAACACTGCCACTCTGCTTCTATCCCTCTCACATAAAATCCCATGCCAAGGTACAAACCACAATCCTCCCTTTCTTGGTTTTTCATGCAAAAACTATTTTAGAATAAATTTAAATGTCAACCTTCAAGAACTTTGAAGAAGAGACTTTAGCTCATTCAGTTCATAGCATAGCTAAAAGAAATTTTTTTAAAATTTCAAATGAAAAAATTTAGAGGTCTCTACTTTTCACTGAATTTAAGTTCTAGAGAGAAACAACATTGCTGTGTTGGAGAAACAGGATAAAAGAAGAAACATTGAGAAAAGCATAAATGTCAACAGCAGCGCTTTCATGCCCAGGAGAGGCCCAGAGGCCCCATGTGTGAATAATGTCGCAATGGCTGCTTTATGCAGTATGTAAATAAACACAGTTCCCACACCATGTCAAATATTCAGCAGTGACCTAAACAGGCATAGACGTAAAATGCCAGTCCAGACAGACATTTATGAATAACACATAGAACACATTACAGGAAGAACCTAGTGACTTTTTCCAAATATTTTATTATGTACACATTTCAGATTAAATACACATTCAGTGTTCATAGTCTGAGCAATAGAAAGCACATTTTTAATCAGTCCTAGACAGCAGGAAAACTTCCTGCAGGAGTTCTAGAAGGCTTTTTCTTCATTTAGCAGATGTTTATTAGTAATAGAAGGCAGGAAGCTATATGACTTCTCTCCAGCTTCAAAGAGTTTAAAATGTGGTGGAGATATCTTGGGGAGTTTGGCCATCAGGGAATTTATGAGCACTTTCATAGAGCTATGTGAAAAAAGTAGAAAGCCCTAAAGAGAAAAGAGAAGGTCAGACTCGTGATTCCAAAATTACAAACCAAAGAAAAAAAAGAACATCCAGGCAATCTAGAAAAGGCTTGAGACTTTCATACATTAACCAATTTAATCCTCACAAAAAAGTGTGAACTCCTAAAAGGACCTGAAAAGCATTGAAAGGATCTAAAAGCTCGGAAGAGACACAATGGTGTGAAGCAGAGATCAAAGCCACTTGCTGTAGGGGTAAGGAAAGGCTTCAGAGAATTGGTAACATTTATAGATAGGAAGGCAGAAGATGGAAGAGGAAGGCTTGTCTAGTTGGAAGTCAGTTAAATGTGGGAGGTAAGAAGGGTGCAGGAGAAGGAAGAGGAAAATGGTGAAGGCTGACAGGAATGTGGGGAATTGAAAAGGGAGGAGGGGAGAAGTTAATTCAATGGTGACTGAATTTTCTAGTTGGGGAGAATGGTAAATAGTAGAAAATGTAGGAGGAAAGTGAGTTTTCTGAGAACATCTTTCTACAATTCAGCTTTGTTCAAATTGTAACTTAGATGTGATAAACCAATAAACAACTGGGAATGCAGGTCTGGAGCATGTCCACCTTGTGCCAGGCACCTTCATAGATACTGGAAGTAAAGCAGTGGTTATCCTAAATGAGTTTATATTCTAATGTGGCTGAGGTGTGTGGGATGGGGTCCAGGCAAGTGGGGAAGGTGTGGGGAGGTGGAGACAGACAATTAGTATTAAGAAGGTTAATACAAATTTTGCCTAATGTTAAATGCCAAGATAAAGATAAATGAAATTAATGGGATTGAGAGGGTTGGGATGGCTATTTTTTCTAGTTTAATATGGAAATCGAAGGTAGCTTTTTGAAATACAACTCAAGTTAGGAATGAGGGTGACCCTCTTTTAGCTCAATAAGGTGGGAAAATTATATTAGCAAAATATTAACCTTTACAATGTAAGGTGGTCTTCCTCAGAGACCTACTCATGCAAAGGAACTTTCCTCTGTAACCTCCACCCACAGACATCTGAGTCTTTCCTATTTGGTAGCAGAACCACATGGAGAAGATAATGAGTATAAAAGAAAACCCACTCTGGTGGCCAGGACCTCAGAAGAGTGAAAACTTCAGGGAGAAAGGAGCTACGAGGGAGGAGAGACAGTGTGTGGAAGAAAATGGCAGGAGGAAACACTGATTATTAGTGGGATGCACATTTGGGGCTCTCAAAAGTCTGGGATTGACCCCCCTTCCACAATTAGTATTTAGGAATGAGTTAACTAGTACAGAGATGCCACACTCAACTCCTCACATACAGGATGGATTACATCATCTTATGAGATGGATTATATCACTTTGAGTGAAGAATTGACTGTACTGTCTCATGGGTTTTGGGTGTGCCAATTTGAGGAAGTGGTAGGACATGAACTTCTCTCAGCCCACCTGTACATGTCTGGATCCCTCCAGTGGGAAAGTTAGGGGAAAAACAGAGTTGCCACTAGACCAGTCTACCACCAGGGAGTCTCTGTCTTAACCATTGCACTTCATCCATAGCAAAGTTAGGGTATATTAAATTTTTAGAAAATTGTGTATTATTCTGATTTTTTCAGTTACTAATTTCTGAACATATCTCTGTCTCCCTACCCTGTATGAAGAATGTTTTCAGTAAATCAGTCTATTTCAGTGATTCCTTCCACATCTATTTTGGCTGGTGTCAGGATGCCCCTGTAGAATTTAGGGTGACAGGAATAAATTAGTTCAAGATATGTATTGAAATTACCGGATATCATAAAGTAAAACCTTCAGTGATTGGAACATATCTTCAGTTCAGAGCTTATAAAGGTGTCAAATATTGGATAGATTAAAAAATGTAAATTATTGGATTTATTGGGTCATCAGAAAAGTCACGATGCATTTTTGTATAGAAAAACATAGAAAAAATATGTCATAACTTTTCCAATGACCCAATATTATTATTATTTTTTTTTTGGCTTAGATGTAGTATCATTTTAAAACCATACCCTCTGAGTGTTACTAGCTACCATTGGTGGGAATGAACAATGTGCTTGCTGGTCTCCTTGTCATACCTCTAGACCTCTTGAGAGAACAGGTGGGTTTGGGAATTATTTTAATTCATTGTTTCTCTGCCATGACTATTATCACTGTGATTCAATTCATTTATTGGAGTGTTATTCAAAATATAAATGTTGAGACCAGCATTTGGCATAATGGCTATGTCGCTGGACTCCCATGTTGTCCACCGCAGTTCGTGTCCTGGACCCGGTGGCTTAAACTCATGCTGGGCACATGTGCATGAGTGCCCAAGATCCCAAGAGGAGAATGGAGGAGAAGGGATTGCAGTGTGGCCACCCCCTCGGGGGATGGTTTCTCGCTTTCTGTCTCTCTGTCTCTTTCTGTCTTTCTGGTGAGCACATGCACCTTACAGCAAAAACCTCTAAAAAATATATATAAATGTTATCAGAGAAGAATTAATTCATCAAACACAGTTACTGTATAGAATACTAAAATTCTAAGAAGTTCACGTTAAATAAATGCAGGATGGGTGTTACCGTGTGGTGGTTTCCTTTATCCTATTGTTTTGTGACATCGATTATTTCAGTCATGACGTAAATCCACAGAATCAAATTACTGACATGTTTATGATCCTTAGTCACAGTTGCTAGTTATTAATACTGTAAAGGTGGCAAGGACGTTTAATGTACACTGCCTCCTGTCAAGAGAAAATGAAAGCCTTCTGATAAAGTCTCTGAGTACAAGCAGTAGGCTTTGTGTGCTCTGCCCCCTAGCAGAGACTCTGATAGTGGAGATCTAAGCTATTCACTGTGGGCACCAAAGATAACAGTGTTGGGATCCTTGTGCTGGCATAGAACACCACTACTACTCTTAGTGCTCACAGTAATGGTAATTTGACGTGATACTGATAAAATGGTATCACTGTGAGCAGTGGAGTATTCTGGTATTTACTGCAATGACCTGATGTTCGCTATGTTCCAAGGACTGTTTAAGCAGCTTCCATACATTAACCAATTCAATCCTCACAACAGCAATCAATATCATTAATGCTTTCCTTATATAGGTAAGAAAACTGAGGCCCACAGAGGTCACACCACTTTGTCCACACCAAGTGGGGAAGCTGGGATAGGAGTTGGGGCTGACACATGAGTGATACTGATAGGAAAAGTGAGGAAGATATGACTTTCCTGTAAGGTGCGAAAAATCACTTAGTTTTGAAAAACAGCTTCATCTTTTTTTGGGGGTTGGGGGGTGGGGAGAGATTTTTTCGCTATAGGGCGCGTGCGCTCGCCAGATAGACAGAGACATAGAGACAGAAAGCGAGAAATCACCCCCCAGGGGGGGTGGTCACGCCGCAATCCCTTCTCCTCCATTCTCCTCTCGGGATTTTGGGCACGCACACACACGTGCCCTGCGTGAGTTTTAAGCCACCGGGTCCGGGACGTGAACCGCGGTTAACTACATGGGAGTCCAGCGACATAGCCATTATGCTAACTGCTGGTTCCCAAAAAACAGCTTCATCTTTGAAGTCACTGTTAACCCTGAGAAGGACCGAGGTGGACCTCCTAGTCCTAGGCCATCCAGTTGCCCAGACTAGGCCCCACCACTATAAAAAGGGGTCCATGATCAGGATAGAGGCTGTTTGGGGCTGCTCCTGAGATTCTTCTCATCTACAACCATACAGCCCAGAATTATAAAATGTTCGAATAGGAAGGATGGGTAGGGATATACTGCACTTCCCGTTTTACAGAGCAGGCCCTGAGGCAGCAGATAGCCATAGTGTTGGGTTGTACACACTGGCCCTTTCTTCGTTCCTTTCTTCCTTCCTTCTTTCCTCCCCCCCCCCCCCTTTTTTTTTTGTCCCAGGAAAGGAGACTTTGTCAGGGGGTGCGGTTAACTGAGCAGGCATCTGGAGCCCCATTTATTTGTATTTCCTGTCCCTGACAGACAGGAATCATGAGGATGAAAGCTAGAATTAAAGGGAAGAGATACTACCACTTTTTATGGAGAAACATGTGAACAGGAAGGAGACATTCAGGCAGGATTTATTTATAGCTTTGTGGGGACTGTATGTATCTGTATTCATGGGTGAGGAATATTCAAGGAACTATGAAGTTTGAATTCCTTTAATATTCTTAGTAGGTACCCAGAAGGATTCATTATTGTAATTTTCATAATGATGTTGTTAGGAAAAGTCAGAAAATTTGAAATATCTCATATCGTCATGGAAATTCTTGCTGGCATCTCCTACTGGGTGCTACTTTCTTGGCTGTCCTTTGGTGCCCCACATTTTGAACACAGGATCTGACTATCCCCTGGACACATTGGAGGACTGAGGTCCCACCCAGGCACAGTGGACAGAAGGCATCTCCCACTGCTGTGCTCTACCCTATCCTTCTCACTACGGTGCACAGGGAATCCATCCATTTGCACCTACTAATTATGCCTCTGGGTGTGCTATGGTAAGGGTGACATTTTTCTCTTGACAGGAAGTATTGCAGTATAGAACTGTCCTTGTCACTATTGCTTTTAATAACCATGGAATCTCTTACAAGATGTCTAGAGCTTCATAAACATATGTTTATGGCACTATTTTATCTGTCCTGAAATGGTCAAGGTCACAGACAATGTGCCAGAGGAAGGAAGACAGTGAACATGGTATTATAAATAGATCTGTAGCTTGAAAAGGACACTTTCAGACACAGGGATGTTAGCTGGCAGTAAGGCAGGGAGTGATAAAATGGAAGATTAGTTTCGTTTTATTTAGGGAAGTCTCCATGTGTATTTCAAATGATTACATTGTGTTTAATCAAATTGGCATGTTAGCATGTCAGAGGTTTAAACACTTATCATAGTGATAACATTACAATGAAAAATGAATAAAAAAATAAGAATAGAGGTAAAATACATTTGAATAGTCAAAAGTTAGCATGACATATAATTTTACTTAGGGAATCTAAGCGAAACATGTAAGAACATTGTATCTTACATCTTGTCATTATGAACTTTAAAAAAAATAAGTGTGCGGGGCCATTTTAGATAGTATTGGATCCCATTTCCTTGTCTCTTGATCACTTATGCATCTTTGACAGGTATATTTTTATGATTAAATATCTAAAAGATATACCAGTTTTATTATTTGGTGCTTAGAACTGTTACCAAGTCATTAGTTTAGAGTTGGTAGTATATAGGTTGATGAATTGTGCTTATTAGACATCAGACCTCTCAGAATCTGGGAAAGGAGAAGGGCAACAAAAACAGTATTACCCTCAGTTGCAACAACATGAAAAATAAAGGTAATTGGGCCAGCAGGTGGCATGGTGGTTAAAACGCTGGACTCCCACAGCTTGCTTTCTTATTTTTCTTCTGTTTGTCTCTCTCTGATGAGCATGCATGCTGTATAGCAAATTTTAAAAAAGAGTTAATAAAATTATGAATAAAGATTTGTTTAAAAAATAAAGATGATAGCCTTAATTGCTGTGTCCATATCTGTTAATAGTAATCTTTCAATAACTAGTTTATCAGGTATTATTACAATGGTAAAAGAGTCAAGAATACGTGCATTGTGGTTAACTTTGGTTAGGCTAATTAACTCTTAGAATGTAAAGAAAGATTATACTTATAATAATAATTATTATAAATACTATCTTAGCTTTCTTCTGAATATGAATAGTGCATGTAAAGTACTTTGCATAATGCTTCTTTTATAATTTCTAGACATTGTTCAATATCAACCTTGTCACTACTTTTCAGATGAAGAAGCTTGGGCTCAGAGATTTAAAAAGCTGGAAAATGAAAAGCAGAAACTGAACAATGAGATGCCTGACTCCCAAACCCCTGCTGGTCGTTGACATCCTTATTCATTAGGCAGGAATTGCTTTGTAGGAAAGGAGGGCTTGGGAATGAGGTTTAGCTTTTGGGCGAAGAACCAAACTCTAACTTTGGGAAGAAGGGGCAAGGACATGGGAGAAGTCAGTTATTCAGAGACAGGCCTCGGAGGACAAAGATGCTTTCTCTGATTGGCACTTGCCTATCTCTCTACATGTGTACCATCTCCCAACATTGCTACCCTTTCCCTGTGTCCTGGTTACCCAACTGTAGGATATTTCATCAGTTATCTCCCTAGGCCCACTTTCTCTAAACTCACTTAATTCACTGGACAAGAAAATGAAGAGAACGGGGATAACCTGCCAGCCAGACATCTGCCACTACCTCCCTTTTATGCTGTCTAGGCCTGGGTGTTTAGCTTGTCTATGCAACCCCAGTCAATTTGCCCAGCTTCATCTGTAGCAGCTTGTGGACAAGGCAAACTAAGTGCTACCTTTGAATAAAAGTCACCACAAGTGGACACATAACACTTATAAGTGTTATTCTGATTTTCTATCTACTCAGTTTCTTTGGTACTGAGGAATAAGCATTTGTACTGTGCTGCTCTCCTTCTCATACAAAAATTTTGGGGAAGAGGTGCTTTTTGAAATTGATAGTTTCTTTGCATGATATCCAGTAGTAAAACTTGATTTCTGCACTCTTGTCTTTTAAAATATTCTTTAAAAAAATTCTCTGCTGTATCATCTTTAGGTAGTGATCAGTGAAATTTTCTCCTTGCTGGTATTTAATTGCACTTCCCTCTGTGTCTCCATCTCTGGGTTCACCCTTGCATTACGTATAGTTGTTTGCATGTTTGTTTTCCTCTGTTGAAGTGCAGGCATCTTGCAGGCAAGGACAAAGGCATCCTCCTCTTCATTTGCAATGCAGCTAATACCAGACACTACTTAGTAAATATTTGAGCACTTAGACAAATGGATCGCTGTGCACTAATTTGGACTAAATGTTCTTGCTAGCCACTACACGACAAATGAATGAAAAGGAGAAGGGAACTCAGTCTTGATTCTAGGAGACAGAAATAATTTTACCAATTTGAATACCTTTGGCAACACTGACTGACACCAGCATAGGGTATAGAAGGGGTAGAAAGTGAGAGAAAAGGAGAGAGGAGAAGAAAGATACAGAAAGGACCTGAAGATGATAAAGAAGGGGCTAGGGGTCAGGTGGCGTGGTGGTTAATGTGGCTGGATCCCACATGGCCAACTGTGTGATTTGAGTCCTGGACCCAGAGGCGTGAAAAATCACACAGGGTATGTGTGCACGCATGCTCAGAGTCCTGCGAGGAGAATAGGGTTCTCGAGAAGGAACTATGGTGTGGCCATCCTCTCTGGAGGGGGTAGGGTGATTTCTTTCTCTCTCTCTCTCTCTGGTGAGTGCCCTAACAAACTAAGGAAAAAAAAGCTATGGGGGAAGAAGAATAGGATAGGTAATATATTATTTTATATCACCAATCATTTCTCCTGATTTCCAACTCTTATCTTGGGTCAGTGTGCTCTGCCATCACCCCAGCTCCAAAAATCTGCATTAATAATTTTTTTAAAGCTTAACCAAAAGAATGGATTTTACTGGGTTCTGAAATCAGAAGGGAATGGAGCCTGAAACTATTTAGGCAATGCAAAGTGTGTCCCTTTTTATCTTCCCTTTGCCAGGCAGGTATTAGCAGGGAGCTGAAAATGGTAAATCTGAGTATCTGATTTTTGTGGCCCAGAAAGACCAGTAGCAGTTATTGGTAGAGGAACTGCAGGAGGTAGAATCAATTGCATAATTAGAGATAATTATGCAACAGGTCATACATCAGTGTGGGGGAATTATGCATATTTTATCCAGAGGAAGGCTAAATTAGACTTACTACTGCATAGGTATTTATGAATTTCCCAGTTGAGCTCTTGCCTGAGCACTGCTTTGAAAGAAATGGTTTTCCATTTTCTGTTTTCATAAACCTTTATTTCTTCTTTTATTCTCTTCTGATGTCTTCCTGAGCTAGTATAGAGCAAAAAAGAGAACAGGAAAAAAGAAAGCTTAATATTTGGCATAAAGAGAATAGTTAATCCTCAGAGGCAAGTAACAGAGTGTTAGCCCTAGGTGCCTTCCTCTAGCTAGGAAAAAGTTTTTAGACTAACTTCTGCCATACGTGATCTTTTAGCAATGCTTCTATTTAAATGTAATTCAGTTTGTATCAGTTGCCATGGTTTAATAAAGAGGCTGCAGTGGGTCTCTTAAGCCTTACTGTAAACAGAATAACTTTATTTTATAGAGTTCTACAAAATTTAAGTGTCAAATCCAATGATGGTCTTGTGGTTCCTTTCTAGAGACATGTCCAAAGAGCAAAGAAGGTATGTGAAAAGAGAGAAGGCAATGTAATGGAAGGGCTAGTCTTTGGCATGGTGGTGAAGGTAACTGGATCCCACATGGCCGACTGCGGTTTGAGTCCTGGGCCCAGTGGCTTGAGAAACACATCAGGCACATATGCATGCTTGGCCAAAGTCCTAAAAGGAGGGAGAAGTGGAGAAGGGATTTCCATGTGACATCACCCATGGGGTTTGCCTTGTTACTCTGTCTCTGTCCAGTGATTACATGTGTCTTCTGACTGAAAAAAAAAAGCAATGAATAATTTTAAGAGAAAACATTATTATTATTTTTTCTTAATAGGGGTTTTTGCCTTATGGCATGTGTGCTGAGGGTAGAGAAAGAAAGAGTCAGAGACAGTGAGAGGGAAGGTGAGAAATCAGGCCTCCCCCCCCAGAGGAGATGGCCATGCCACAATCCCTTCTCCATTCTCTTCCTGGGTTCTTGGGGGTGGACATGCATACACCCAGCATGAGTTTCAAGCCACTAGGTCTGGGACTTGAACTGCAGTCGGCCATATGAGAGTCCAGTGATGTAACTGCTTTGCCATCTGCTGGTCCCAAGAGAAAACATTTTTTAAAAAGCAAAACCTAATTGCAACTGATAGGTTTCATTTTTGTTTTAATGGAGACTAAATGAGCTTCTCACTCCCAAAGATCAGCATGATTCAATGACTTGCTCTGTGCATCTGCAGTAGTAGTCTGTTTGTCTGCTGCCAGCATTTCAGCATGGACTCCATTCCTGGATGGTGGGGACAATGAACACTGCAGCATTCCACTCCTGTGCCCAGTGTGCTCCATCTGTAGCACTTTGTGTCACTTAGTCTCCAATTTGCTTGAAATAGTTTTACTCATTTTAGAGTTGCATGGTGCTATTTTGCCAGTGACAGGCTCTGCCGCTTCATCATCACAGAAAATGGTGTCAGTGCAGTATTAAAGAATAAAGAGCTAACAGGTGGATGCCGGGTAAAGCCAGCTACATGCACAGATGGCAGTGCACACTCTTTATTCACTTCAGGTGTGCTTTGTATTTCCAGACTCTTGTTAATGTGGTACAAAGCTACTACAAGCAAGGCTCTTTTTATCCGTGTGCATGGGAGAGGCAACCCTAGAATTTCATTTTAGTGACTTAGTTTCAACATTTTCTTCATTTTCCCATATTATCTGATGCTCGATTTGCTACAGAGTAACACAATAGATATGAAAGATTCGTGAACTGGTCCAATGTTTTAGGTCAGTTCATGTTTTTTGACTGACTTTATTGTATTTAGACACTGGGGTTATAAGGATGGTAAAAGCTTAGAGTTTCTGATCTCACCAAGCTTATAGTTGAGTCAAGAGAAGCAAAGACAAAAGAAACATCAGCTCAGATTCAGATTACCATGTCTATGCTTTGTATTTCATCTCTCAGTTGTTTAATAGGCCAAAACATAAATGATAATTCCATGATATTATCTGATATAGAATGCAGTTTCGCATTTCCTTATTGTCCGATACTTTGCATTTAGTTGTTAAATCTTAGTCTCCTTGGATTTATATTTCTATTTTGTTTTTTTCATGACATTGAATTTTTGATAAGTTTAGGCTGGTTATATTAAAGAGTGTCCCATATGTTAGATTCATCTGACTAGAATCTGGTTAAACATTTCTGACAAGAAGCCTGCAGGTAGATATTGTTGTGGTACAACAGCTTTAAACCTAAGTTTTATGGACTTAATGGGTTTATGTGTGTATATTTATGCATTCTACTGGGGAGAGGGTTTTAGTTTTTTACCAAATTTTCAAAGATCCTATGAACACACTCCCATAAGTTAAGAATTAGAGCAGAGAAGGAATAAATTATTATGAATAGGAGGCAAATAGGTATTCCACGTATACTTAATTTTCTTAAACCACTGGAGTGTATATATGTACTTTTAGTAAGGTATTTTTGATTGTAAACATACAATCAAAAGTATGCATATATGAAGTAAAAATTTGAATAATGCGAAGAATTCACACTGAAAACTGTCTGACCCCAATCTCTGTCCTTCCTAGTAAAAATAGCTGTATTCCCAATTTCTTGAATATCTCTACACATATTTTATGTACAGGTAAGGATATATGTATGTGCATTTTCATTTATTCATTTTACACAAATGAGAATTTTACTGTGGATGTATGCCATAAATGAATTTGACTTTACATTAAATCAATTGCACGTGATTAACAAAAACATAGTAATAATACAAAGGAAAGTAAAGTAGAAAAGATGAGTGTTGGTGATCCATTCAACTCAATGACTGAGAGAGGAGTGAAATATCAGCTTGCTGTTCCTTAAGCTAGGTGCACCCTCAGCATGTACAACCCTGAGCCCAGGGAGGTTAGCTTTTATTTATTTACTTAAAGAATTTTTAATTTAATTTAATTTAATTTATTATTATTATTATTATTGTTATTTAAATTTTCTATGGGGCACTGCTGGAGAGAGAGAGAGACAGAGATAGAGAAAGAGAGAGAGAGAAAGGGTAACTGAGAGAGAAAGAGAGAGAGAGAGAGAGAGAGAGAGAGAGAAGGTGAGAAAGCAAGCCACCAGGTCTGGGGCTGAAACTGCATGTGGGAATTCAGTGCCTTAACTACCATGCCACCTGCTGTCTCTGTTTTTATTAATTTATTTATTTTAATTTTATTGTGGTAACATTTAACATGAGATCTATCCTCTTAAAAGACTCATTAGCATACAATGTAATGCTCTCAACTGTAGGTGTAATGTACGTTGGAGCTCTAGAACTTATCTTATATAGTGAAGTTTTATACCCATTGCTTAGTGACTCCCCATTTTCTCCTTCCCTCAGCCCCTGGCAATTGCCCTTCTGCTATGAGTTTGGCTACTTTAGATATTTCATGTAAGAAGAATTGTATAGTATTTGGCCTCTGTGTCTGATTTATTTCACTTTGCATAAGATCCTCAAGGTTCACCAATATTGTAGCAATTGTTTGGGTTGCCTTCCTTTTTCTAAGGCTGAATAGAAGATAGCTTTTAAAGAATGTATTTATCACAAACATGACTCTGATGGAGGCCAGCTTCATCTGATGTGTAACTGAAGAACTAGCAATGCCTCTCAATCCCAAAGGAAGCATTAACTCTGTGCAGCACTTACTGAGAGAGTATTAGTGAGCCTCTAAACTGGCATTACTGGAGGCACCTTTGAGGGACATTTAAGCCATATGCAAGTCCAGCCTTATACATAGCTTGAGAACCCCATGTCAGCTGGATGCCAATGTTACTCATTTAGCTCTGTGTTTTTAAGACGTTAACAGCATATCTTGGTTCTTCCATATGAGCATATAGAGATCTTATTCTTTTAACTAAAGCATAGTTTTCAGTGCATAAATGTACCAGAATTGCTGAAACACCAGTCCTTTATTGATGGGTATTTGGGTTGTTTTCAGGCTTTTGCTAAGAGAGTTACTGTGCTACGATGAGTGATGTGTCTTTTTGTAATAATAAATTTTGGTAATCCTACATGACCAAATGTCCATAGAACAATTAGGATATTATTGCCATATTTATTTGAAAATATGGGGGCCAGCTGGTGGTCTGGCAGTTAAGGTGACTGGATTCTACATAGCCAACTGAGTAGTTCCAGTATTGGAACTGACAACTTGAGAAACACACCAGATGTGCATGTGTGCATACCCAAAATCTGGAAGGAGAATGGAGGAGAAGAGACTATGGCATGGCCATCCCCTGGAGGGTGATTTCTCACGTTCTCTCTGCCTGTCCATCTCCCGAGAAAGCACTTGCCCTTAAAAAAAAAAAAAAGAGAGAGAGAAAGAGAGAGATATTTATTTTTATTGCTTATTAGTTTGCACTGAAACCATTTTAATCCTAAGTCCTATGATTTCAATTTTTAAGATTTAATTAAAAATTAATAAAAATTTAATTAAAACTGTATTAACATAATGTTTAAATCCAGTTAATGGCATTAGGACTCTAAAAGATAACTTATTAAATATCTCTAGTAGTTATTGCTTATTCAACAAATATGTTTTTAGTGCCTCCATGTGCTAGGTATTATATTAAGGATTTTAACATTTCCTAGTATCATTGAAATGCTTCTGAAATTTAAGACCAAAACTATTAATTAGATAATTGCTCATTTATTCCATTAAACTGTTAATGAGACATTTGTATACTCTTGAGGTAGAGAGGAGGAAAAGATAGTATTAAAAATTGTTTTGAGGTCAACCTTGTAACATAGGGGTTTAGGGAACCAGATCCTACATGGCCAACAATGGTTTAAATCCCAGCCCCAGTGGCTTACAAAACACTCTGGGTCCATGTGCCCATATGCGGTCAAAGTCCTGAGGAATGGAGAGATAGAGGAGAAGGATTGTGTGTGACCATGCCCCATTGTGGAGTGCTTTTCCGAACAGCACCCCCTTCACCTCTTTGGTAAGCTTTGGTAAGCACAGTGCCCTCTGAAAATTAAAAAAATATTAATTTTGATGTATTAATATTTCCTAGGTAGTAGTTATAAAAACTTCCTTCCTTCCTTCTTCTTTTTAAAAAGTGACTGTATTGGGGCCGGCAGGTGGCGTGGTGGTTAAGGGCGCTGGACTCCCACATGGCCAACTGTAGTTCAAGTCCCAGACATGGTGGCTTGCTTGCTTTCTTACTTTCTCTCTCTCTCTCTCTTTCTCTGTCCCTCTCTGGTCAAATTTAAATAAATAAATAAAGTTAAATAAAATAATTTTTAAAAAGTGACTATATTGAATGTTATGGCTAAATGTTAGATGGTTCTGGAAGTCATGACTGTTCTTGATTTCTAGTATAAAGTTCTTAAAATATACCACATAATAAATTATTTTCTGTAAGAGTGATATAACAAATCCTCAATTAATATTATAAACCTAGGCCCAGCTGTGACATCACAGGTAGTGGGGTGCTGCTATTCCATATTGGAACCACAGATCTGAGTTTGAATCTTGAGTTTGCCTGAACACATTCAGTATACAAGTGCCTCTGATCCTGTCTTGCCAAGAAGCTGGGGGAAGGATTGTGGCATGGCAAGACTTGTCTGGAGTACCTTTCTCTTCTCTTTCTCTCTCAAAGTAAATAAACTTTTAAAAAGGATTTGGAGCCAACAAATGGAGTGGTGATTAAGGTGCTGGACTCCCACATGCTTGACTGAAGTTGGAGTCTTGAATTGTAGACCTGGTGGTTTGTTTTTTCACTTTCTCTCTCTCTATCTGATAAGCACATGTGCCCTATAACAAACTTTTAAAAAAATAAATGATTTAAAAATGCGTAAGAAGGATAATAAGTCTAATAAACCTACATAAATGGATTCCAGATATTTAAATGTGAATGATATGCTTCCCTTAATTTTAAAAAGCAGGAAATTCTTATAAACTTCAATTATGCAATTGACATCTATATATTAAAATTATTCACTTTTGAATGAATTATAAATACACATATATAAAATTAAAGAATGATACAAGAATTATCCAGTTCCATTACCTATAATCAACCTTTATAATCTTCTGAGACATTCAAAGCAGATTCAAGCAATTACTATATAGATTTACCCTTTTTTCTTCTTTTTTCCCTCCTTCCTTTATTTCTTCTTTCTCTCCCTCCAATTTTAATACTTGGTATAATCAATCCTTTCTCATTTCTTATTTTTCCCTAGATGCTTTTTCTTAGCTCTTATTGTTTGTTTAGTTTTATATAGAAACTTTAAAATCAACCAGTGAAGCCTGAAAAAAAATCCTAGTACTAATAATTTCGAGGGTGGGATGCACAATATTTATAAATTAACTTTGAAAGAATTGATATTGTTTTTAAAACTTTGCTAGAGAGAGCTAGAGCTTGCTCATGTGCTTCCAGGAGTGAGACAAATTGCCATGGAGAAAAAGTGAGAGAGAAAAAGTAATAAAGTACTCCCCATGGGTGTTAGTCATGCCACAATTCCTTCCTCATTTCTCCTTTTCGGATTTTGGGCATGTATGCACACACAACTAGCATATTTTTCAAGCTATTGGGTCTGGGACTTGAACCATGTGGTGAGCCATGTGGAATCAAACCACCTTAACCACTACACCACTGGCTGAACCAAGAATTGATATCTTAAGATGCTGAGTCTTTTAAACCAAAAATTTTATATTACATATTACTTTCCATTTGCTCAGTCTTTTTGTAAATCACTGTTAAATTTGTTTCTAATAATTTTTATCCTTTTATCCAGGAATCATACTGGATTCTTTCTTTTTTTTCTTTCTTTTCTTTTCTTTTCTTTTTTTTCTTTCTTTTCTTTTCTTTTCTTCTCTTCTTTTCTTTTCTTTTCTTTTCTTTTCTTTTCTTTTCTTTTCTTTTCTTTCTTTCTTTCAGAGGTTTTTGCTACAGGGCACATGCGCTCACCAGAAAGACAGAGAGAGACAGAGAGATAGAAAATGAGAAATCACCCCCCGGGGGGGTTGGCCACCCTGCAATCCCTTCTCCTCCATTCTCCTCGGGATCTTGGACACACATGCACATGTGCCTGGTGTGAGTTTAAGCCACCGGGTCCAGGACCTGAACTATGATCGACTACATGGGAGTCCAGTGACATAGCCATTAGGCTAACTGCTGGTCCCCATACTGGATTCTTTCATTGCTTGTAATAGTTTTTTCAGGTGATGCTCTTGTGTTCTCCAGCTTAGCAATTATTTTATCTTGCACAGATCTCTAAACAATATTAAGTAATAGTGATATTAAATTGTATGGCTAAGTTAACTTGTTTATGTGCACATTTTTAAACAAAATCTCTCTAGCTCACTGCTTGATTAAAAAGCTAGATAAGCTGTTAAACCCGAACGCAACTGAACCTGTAGCTACCACAAAAAGAAATATAACAGATCAGCAAACAAACAAAAACTGTTCTCATATGCAATTGCTTGTGAATCAGACTTGTCTCAGTTTAATGAAAACAAAACAGGATGAAAGAAATCGGATAATGAAGTTAAGATTAATATCACTACCATGAATAACCTTCAATTTCAAAATTTTTATATTCTTTAAAACCGATTGTTCTTATTGATTAAATTTATAATAATACATGTTACAAATTGAACTGATGAACTATTTGAATGAAATGTTGCCTTTACTTAGAAGACAAGACAAGAATATTGGAAAACCTCTTATTTAGTCTATGCCTCTCACTTATAGGAACAGAACTTGTCATTATAAATACAGTGTCATTAGGTCAGTGACCCAACAGTCCCTGTCCTTTGTGCTGGAAGAATCTACAGAGAGAGAAGCATAGACTCCTGTAAATGAAATTCTGAATACTATTAATTATTTGCTTACCCACAATGTATGGATTGTTCAGATAAAGCAGGGTGGGAACCGGACCTACCCAGGCATATCTTTCAAGTGAATACAAAGGAAATGATTCATTGACAACCCGAAAGAGCTTGACTGGAAAACATAGCTCAGTATTGCATCATCAAGTGTTTGAAAACAAAGTGTCCTAGGAAATGGTTTGCAAATCAATTCCTACCACTTTCTCTTATTAGGTTAGCTATTCGTTTATGTTTATAATAGTAACCACCACTTGTGTCTTGTAACTTATTAAATGTACTTGTGGTAACCTTTGGAGGTGATAAGGTTGGTATCATCATTCTCATTTTATAAGTGAGGAGAATAAGGCTCACCGAGGTTCAGTGACCTGCCTGGGGTTGTGTAGGCAGGAAGTAGAAGAGTCAGAAATGAACTCAGTCTAGGTCTGCCCAGGAAGGGAGAGGACATCAACAGTTCTCTTAGAAACTCAGTTTTCTGATCTGTAGAATGAGCATAACACTCATTTTACAGTATTATTATAAAAATAAAATGAGGTCATATAAATAAAACATTTAGGTCAGTATTTTCATATACATGGTGTTCAATGCATATTTATTTTTTTTACTTTTTATATCTTTACTCCCAGTATGTTTATAGTCCTGTAGCTGTTTCCATAATCTGTACTTGACAACTCCCACTGCTTAAATTCTTTATCTAACATACCAGTAAATTGCTGTGTTGCTACATTAAATCTTCAGTATGATACTTTTCTTGGGAACTAATAACTAATAACTTTTACTATTTTAGTCACCAATCCTTTCCCCCATTTTTAGGCAAAAGGCCAAAAGCATTCTGAGGGAATTAAGTTGAATCTACGATTTATTGAATCATACTATTAAATAGAGCAAGAGTGAAATTACAATACATTTGCAAGGTGACATATCTAAAGGGGCAATAGGCAGCAGGCATAAGCAAAAATTACAAAAATCCATTTATCTACCAACACATTTATGTAACAGATTATACTACCGGTAAGGAATTTCCTGCTGTATGTCATTTTTTTTTTTTCCCTATGGAACTTTTCAATAGCTTGTAATGGGCTGTTGTGTTTCCTCTTCAGGCTTGGCTGTTATCAGTTCTACTCAGATATTCCTTCCTATCGGTATGGAGTGCTTTGTGACACTTACATGAATGGGTGCACCTATTTTTATAAATGATGAGGATGTTGATTCATATCGTGGAAAACTCATCATTTCTGCTTCCCACACATAGAACTGTTTGAAAAATTTACTCTATATACATACATGTATATGTGTATATATCTATATATACGTATGTATGTGTATGTATGCATATATATGTATATAATATATGTGTATATGTGTGTGTGTATATATGTATATATATGTTATTTGAACCTCTAGGAAAAAGATGCATAAATCAAATGCTATATGTAATTTCATATGAAATAATTTCCTAGTAAAATAATATACAAAGGTAACAAGGCAATTTTTGAGGCAGGTGAGGAAACAAATCTGAATATTTCTAGTTTCATAGATAACTCCAAGTGGAAGAAAAGAGAACTGTGGAAAGAATATTTGAGATGTTTCAGAAAACCAATATTTGAGCCTAGTCTCCACCACCTACTGTGTCAGCAAGAGTAAGACACTTAGGGATTGATTGAAAGTCTTTTTCTCAGCTATAGAAATGGACAATCTCTCATTGTTCTTACTTCCGTTTTATTTTATCAGGACAAATGTAATGCCCTAGAAAAAATCCTTATTTACAGATGTGATATAAAACTTACAGTCTTATTTCAATGTTCTTGAATATGCAAATTAAATTTTTAGCCATTTCAGCATTTTTACAGATAATTGGTAAATAGAAAACAATAGAAAAGAATTAAGTGTATTTAATGTTTTTAATCTTTCAGTGGAGAAATATGGATCTATTTTTTGGATTTGGATTGTAGCTGATTAAACATAAATCACCTTTATCTTCTTTTCTTTATAACCATTCTATATCAATAATCTACCAGGAAAGAGAAAAAACTTAATACTTTATGAAAACAACTTTTGCATACAGCTGATGTCAAGTGTATTCTATTAGATATTTTGATTCATCTAATTTAAAATTTCTGATACAGGCCTAAATTTCAATTTTTTTTTTAACTTTTCTCTCTGGTTACAAAAATGGTGTTAATTTCTAGAAATGCAAGTGTGGGTAAATACAGAGATTCTATTAAATTGCTTCATGGTTGTAATGGATAAAAGGAGAAAATGAACTAGCAATGTATACTCTTTGAAAGGAGATGGGAAAATTATCACTATCTGTAGGTTATAAGTTTATCTACTTGGTAAAATTATAAAATGAATGGTTACACCTTTAGAAACAACAAAAAAAAGATTTAGTAAGAAAGCAAATTAAAAGTTAAAATATATTAAGACCATTGATTTCCTATAGACCACAAATTGCTGAAGTACAAGGGAAAAAAGAATGCCATTCTCACTCGGACATACACTGCAGGAGGGCAGAGATCACTTTACTGTGTCCTTAGCTTCTAGAACAGTGTTTGGCACCTGGTAGACAACAATGGACATTTGTTGACTGCACAAATCAACAGTAGCAGGAACATCAAAACATGATTAGCGATGATCTTAGTATGAAATACATACAGTTTTTTTTTTTTTTAGAGAGAGATTTTTTGCTGTAGGTCTATTCACTCACTGGAGAGACAGAAACAGAGAGACAGAAAATGAGAAATCATTCCCAAGGAGGGATGGCCATGCCATAATCCTTCTCCATTCTCCTCTTGAGATTTTGGGCACATATGCACATGTGCTTGGTCTGAGTTTGAAGCTGCTGGGTCTGGGATTTGAATTGTGATCGACTACATGGAAGTCCAGTGATATAACCTTTATGCTATCTACTGGGTCTTTTTATTTTTTGAGAGGTTTTCGCTATAGGGTGCGTGCGCTTGCCAGACAGACAGAGAGAGACATAGAGACAGAAAGCAAGAAATCACCCCCCAGGGGGGATGGTCACGCCGCAATCCCTTCTCCTCCATTCTCCTCTCGGGATCTTGGGCACGCACGCACACGCGCCCTGCGTGAGTTTTAAGCCACCGGGTCCGGGACGCGAACCGCGGTTGACTACGTGGGAGTTCAGCAACATAGTCATTACGCTCACTGCTGGTTCACTCTACTGGCTCTTGAAATACATAGAGTTTTTGTGTAGAAAGTCATTAAACCATATTGAGAGACATAGAAGACTTGAATAAATAGAGAAATAACTGGTTCTTACATGGAAACATTCAAAGCTGTAACACTCTTGGTTGTCCCTAAAATAATTGATTTAAACATTAGACCAATCCCATGGATTTCTTTTGGGAACTTGTCAAATTAATTCTATATTTCATAAAAGAATGGTTATGTAAAAAAGGCTAGTGAATGTCAAGAAAAAAGGGGAGAGGTAATAGTTGTATGTAGAATGTTTATTTCTACCGGTCATTCATTTAACAGATACGTTTTAGGATCTACTCTGTTTGGCACTAGGGATACAAAAATGAATAAAATAGGTCAAAATTCCTGCTTTCATGGAGTTTACTCTCCAGTTTGGGGATACAGATAGTACATACATGAGTAAGTAAAATACTCTATAGCGTGTCAGTTAGTGACATATACATTGAGAAGAATAAAGCAAAGAAGGGGCCAGGGAGTGCCAGGGTTTGGAGCAGGGCATGAAGGGGACAGAATTTGCCATTGTGATATGATGCTCAGGGAAGATCTCACAGAGAAGACCTGAAGGAAGTAAGTCATGAGGTTATCTGGGATATTAAAAGCTACAGTAATGGGCCAGCAGGTGGCATGGTGGTTAGGGTGCTGGACTCCTACATGGCTGACCACGGTTCAAGTCCTAGACCTGGTGGCTTGCTTTCTCACGCTTCCTCTCTTCCTCTCTGTCTCTCTCTGGTCAAATTGAAGAATAATAAATACATTGAATAAATAATAATACAATAAAAAAAGCTACAGTAATTAAAACAGTGCAATCTTACCTCTAAAGAGACACTGAAAAATGGAGCAAGATATTGTTCAAAAACTGGCCCATACATATATGAAGAAAAGTAGCCAAAAAAGATAAACTGTTTATAAATGGTGCTGGAAAAATCTTACTAGCTATGTGGGGGAAAAAAGGTTAAGTTGGACTCTTATGTAGATAAAAATTACAAGTGGATGAAATTTTATATATATACACACACACATACATATATAAATATATATATATAATATACTCGCACATAATAGTTTTTCTTTAATTGCCAGAGGGCATGTGTGCTTACAAGAGAAAGTGAGGGAGGGAGGGAGAGAAGGAGGGAAGGAGGGAGGGAGGGAGGGAGGGAGGGAGGGAGAGAGAGAGAGAGAGAGAGAGAGAGAGAACGAACACACCTCCAACTGTGGTTATGCTGCAATTCTTTTCCTCCATCTCTCCTTTCTATCAGGATTTTGGTCACTCATGCACACATACTAAGTGCATTTTTCAAGCTATTGGGGTTGGGATTTGGACTTTGGTAGGCCATGTGGGATCTGGCTCTCAATGCATAGTGCTCAAGCACTGCACTATGGGGCCAGCCCAAAATATTCTCATGTTAAAAATATATATCCAGTAAAGGTGTCCTCCATGGCAGCTGAGATCTAGTGCTTTCAGGGAATAAGAGATATGAAGATGTTCTGCTGAGAAGTCACTCTGGAGAGGCAAAAAGGGCAGGCCTTCAGAAGACTGAGGCCTTCATTGGAGTCCTCCATTGGATATAGTACTTTCAGGGAATAAGAGAAATGAAGATGTTCTGATGAGAAGTCACCATGGTAGAGCCCCCTCTCTCTTTCTCTCTTTCTGTGTCTCTTTTCATTAAAAAAATTTTTCTTTTTAAAAAAATTTTTAAGGTAAAGTATTTTCTTGGCTCTGAAATCCTCCTTTATCTTGCCAAAAATACCCTCCCCTTTTCTCCCTCTCATTTAGGAGAGGCAAATACTTTGTTTTTTAAAATAAATAAATGAATAAGTATATTTTTCTCTCTTTTGTCTCTCTCTTTCTCTGTTTTCTTATCCTTTTTCTTTTACCTTATCACTTTGCTGCTCAGCGTTCATGCACTGAGTGTCTAGACAAGTCTAAGTGAAGTGTAGCCAGGCATCCAAATAATATTAGGGTCAACATATTCCTCAATTCCCACTGAATCTGTGGCACAAAGGTAGAAAAATGGAACAGCAAAGAGTTTGTAGATCACCTCCTCCTGTGTGCCTCTGGTCACTCAGATTGAACTTCTAGAAATTAGGAAGAAATGAAAAACTCATCAGATGAATAGAAATCACATAGAGGTACAAGAAATAGAAGAAACCAATAAAATACCTCTCTCCCAAGGGAAAAGAATAACTTCTCTTTATCCACAGACAGTACAATGGAACTCATGGAAATATCTGATAAAGAATTTAGAATATTCATAGTGACAATGCTAACAGAGATGGAAGGGAAGAGAGACAATGAACTCCAGAAGAAAAGTGCCAATAGGTTCCAGGAGGGGGAAGCTATTGTGAGAGCTGAAAGAGGAAATAAAACACCTTAAAAAAAGAATCAAATGGAACTGTTGGAGATGAAGGCTATAATATAAGAAATCAAAACCTCCCTTGAAAGTATTAAAAGCACACTAGATCATACAGAAAATTGAATCTCAGATGTAGAAGACAGAATTGCTGGAAAAATCGCTAGTAAAATCTACCACGAAGACTGAGAAAATAGCCCCCCAAAATGAGAATAATATACAAGAAATACTAAATACCATTAAATGTCTAAAGATCTGGATAACTGGTATCCCAGAAAATGAAGAGACTAGTAAGGGCATTGATAATCTATTCCTTGAAATCCTAGAAGAGAACTTTTCAAACCTAGAGAGACATCCAAAGATCCTGACCCAAGAAACACAAAGGACCCAAATAGAATCAACCCAAGATCTCCAAGACACATTCTAGCCACATTGACAAAACCCACAAAGACAAAATACTAAGACTGGTAAGAGAGAAACATCAGGGTATCTCCAAAGGATATCCCATCAGGCTAACAGTGGACCTTTCATCAGAAACAATGAGAGCAAGGAAAGAATGGGAGCATATACTCAAAGTGTTGAGTGAAAACCAGTTTCAACCAAGAATACTGTATCTGGTAAGATTATCCTTCATATGGGAAGAGAAGACAAGAACATTCTCAGATAAACAAAACCTGAAAAAACCTGAAAGAATTTACCAACACCAGACCAGTTCTCCAAGAAATTCTGAAAGGAATGCTATCAGGAATATTAAAGTCAGACACAGAAATAAGAGTTCTAAAACAACTAAGAAAATGGCCAGCTTAATGGGACAAGTCCAGAGTTGAATGTTATCTTCCAGAATTTAAACAAAAAGATCAGACCACAACAGAAGATAACGTATATGAATCTGAACTGGTGAAATAGAATTTCATGACTGTTGACTGAAGCATTACTTATCTTCTATGCTTTGTTTTCCAGAATTAAGGATTTTTGTCTTTTCTTGAGTTGTGGACAGGTCCATGTACCTACTATTCAAACAGAATCCTAACCCATTTCTCGGCTTTAAGTATCAGGCAAAGTTTTCTTAACATTTTAAAATTTTTATTTATTAAAACTAAACCTGCCTTTCTTTTATTATTTTAAGCTGCCTTTCTTGAAATTAAAAAAATATATTAAAAATACCTATTTAATGACCACAGTAAGCTATATAGCCTCAGCTGGGTGCAACTTTATAGTGTATTCATTCTACCCACAGAGTTTCATGCCTAAAGTCAACATGTGTTCACAGATATGTATCTATCAGCTGAACTTGCTATTGAAAATATTTAGATTAATTAAGATATTTGTGAATCAACGAAACATGGGAAAAAATAAAAAAGGAATGGAAAGCAACTGCAGATACCAGAGACAATGTGAGAGGAGGGTGGGAAATGGCAGAGGGGGAAATGGCAGAGGGTGAGAAATAGGGGGAAAAAATATATATATATACAAGAAACAAGAAATAGAAAATTATTTGTTGATGATAACGTGTATGATTAAACCACTTCACAGTGTATTCTGGATAGGAAATCATATTTTGTATGCTGTCATTATGTTCAGTGAAAGAATGTAAAATAAATAAAAAAATAGTTTTAAATTTATTTATTTTACACACACACACACACACACATACACACACACACACACACATTAAACTGCCAGAAAAATAATGAAATATTTTTAAATGTATACTCTGACTCGAAAAAGCCTCTTAAAAGCATGATAACCACAGCAGAAAATGAAGAAATGGCCACAGATTTGATGATATAAAAGTTTGAGATGGTAAAAATAAAAATAAAAAAATTGAAATCATCATCCATGAAAGTTAAAAAAGTAAGCAAAAAAAAAAAAAAAAATTGAACCAGCTCAGTAATGGAGCAGCTAAGCACAGTGCATGTGGAGATGGATCACGCATGGTCAGTCGCAGTTCAAATCCTGGCCACTGTGGCTTGAGAAACTTGCTGGGGGGCATTGTGCCTATATCCAACATCCTGATGAGAAGGAGAAATGGAGGAAAAGTAATTACAATATGACCCTATTCTAGTGGGGTAGGGGTACCTTCTCTCTTTTCTCTGGCAAACACACACACCTTCTGGCAATTAAAAAAAGAAAAAAATATATATAGGTAGGTGGTGTGGTGGTTAAGGTGCTGGACTTCCATATGGGCAACTTCAGTTTGAGTCCTGGGCCTGGAGACTTGCTTTCTCACTTTCTTTCTGAGTTAATGTGCCCTTTAGCAAACTAAAAGAAAATAAATAAATAGATAAAATATGACAAATAAAATTAAATAACTACATATATACTTAAAAATGTGTATCACAGAAGCACTGAATTTTCTTATTCTAATTTTTCACCTTTTCTAAAGTTAGTGTGTACATTTACTGTGGCGCTATTACTTTCTCTGTGACAGTCCGTATTCTAATTCTGCATGCTAGAAAGTAGAAATAAAGTAGAAAAAGAGATTTACGAAGCAAAAATATATCTTTCACATACTCCCAATACCAAAAATAAAAAGAATATGAAACAGTTTACAAGGAAAGAAATTCATATAGCCAGCAAAAATTTAAAAAGTTAAACTTCTTGAGTAATCAAAGGTAAGATGATATAACTTTGAGATACAACTTTTTTACTCATTGGATTGGCGATCTTGAAGAGAATTAGTTATGAGAGGAAAAGGAGAATATGGAATGTCTTCCAAAAGTCCATTGAAAATGAATATTATAAAAAACCTGCACATGGTAATGTCTTTGTCTTGACTGATATGTCCTGTATTCATGCTAGGAAAAGCCCTGTTGTACACTGTAAAGATGTATAGTGATTAAATGTAAATAATAAAATAGTAAGAATGGTCTGTCCAGTTACAAAAACCCCCACAAAAACAAAAACAAAAAACAACTGCATAGATTGCAAATTTTTCCTCAAAATAATGCATTTTAGTTCCATTTTCACAAACTTTTTGAAGTCTTCTCATATGGCATTCTCTTTCCAAATAGGAATGTAAATTTGTACAACTTTTATTGACACACAGTATGTTTGTACTTTGACATTTTTTGAATTTTCCCCACAAAATATAATTGAACATATATACATAATCAAAGATGTATGTATGAGAATGTTTATTTCAAGGTTGTTTGCAATAGTAAATAACTGAAAGTTACCTTGATGTCCATTAATAGAAGAATGACTAAATACAGATCATGGAACATGATACACTTATTATCTTTTTATATGAAAAGGTGTTCACAATAAATTGCTAATTTGACAGCAGATCACAGCCATTTTGGAAGATAGGTTGACAGGTTTTTTACAAAGTTAAGCATATAATCTAGCAGTTGTATTTCTACGAATTTATCCAAATGAGTCTGTTCACTGAAGAACTTGTACACCATTGTTTATAGTAGCTTTGTCTATAATTGCCACAAACTGGATACAACCAGGATGTCCTTCAGTAGATGAATGGATATGCAAACTGTAGTACATTTATACAGGGTACTATTAAAAAAAAAGATATGATAAGAAATGAGCTATCAAGTCATAAAAAGACAGAGAAATTTTTATTTTTAAGTTTATGTATTAATTTCTTCCATTAGCAGGAGAAAGAATGAACAAATTTAAAATGTGCTGGGTACATTTCTAGTTTTTCCTTTGGAGTAGGGCAATTTACTTCAGTCTCTATTCCTGTGCTTTGACAGTAGCCAGAGACTTCCAGTATTAACATGCCCATCAGTATCTTGATGATGTGATCCATCCCGTCTCAGCCAGCCCTGGATCATGGGCGCATGTGCGTAAAGCATATATCCTCAGGGATGTCTCTGGGTGTGAACTGGGAACTTTTCCATGTAAATCAACCTTTTAGAGCAACCTACTTCACTGCTGTTCTACCATCCAGCCCACACAGAGAAATCTTAAGTGTGTATTGCTAAGTGAAAGAATAACATATTAATGGTCTGAAAGACTACATGCTCTATGATAATCTGGAAAAAAGCAAAACTATAGAGATAGTTGCCTGCAGATGTATAAAGATGGTACTCTGGTGCCATCAGTTAACTTGGCAACATCTGGCTTTGCCAGATAAAGCACAGAAACATTGTGGCAGAGTCGAGGAATTTTTCTTCTGCAGAAGAAAATAATTTTACAAGACTGGAAAGATCCTTGTCTAATAATCATTTTTTCCTCAAATGTTTGATGGGTAGAAGTTGCTGGAACTACAACGATATCATGGTTCCTGACTTCAGTGAACCTACTGATCAGATGGGGAGACAATATACAAAAAAAGAAAAAATGTCCAAGACAGGTGTCAAGAGTCATGTTGTAGACCTTATGAGAGCACCTAGAAGAGATGCCTGGCTTCACTGGAGGGACCAGGGAAAAATGTTCCAAGGGAGAGAATATCTATTTTGAGCAGGACTGGTTACCTCATTTGGGAATCCAGTGCAAAACAAAAATGCAAATCACTTGTTTAAACACAAAAAATATCAAGATGGTGACACCAGAGCATTAAATCAGGCACAGTCATTTCTAATTGAATTTCCTTCCGTTTGTTGTAACATTCACAATGGGAAAATTCCAAACCATTGTTTGTGTAACAAAAGTGAATGAGTCTGGGCATTTGTTTTATTGGTTTCTTTAGAAGTATTATTATATAACTATAATCTATAGGTCTAAGAGAATATATTTAAGTTAGTTTGCTGTGGCCATAATAATTTTTGAAGAACCATAGGATGTTAGAATGCTTTATAAATATTTATTATTTATTGTATTTCCCCCCCAAAAGGACAGTTTCTGGAAACATCAGAGAATATTTAAATACTTTCTCTACAGCTTGTGCCTCTGAAAGAAATAATTTATATAAAAGAAGTAATTTATGATAAAAACAAATGTTAGTATGTTTGTCGGAAGCTAAAACAGCAATCCTACCTGTGGATAACAAAAGCAAAGAACATGGCATCTGTGGAATATCGTATTATTGTTCACCATTACTCATTGCACCCTAAAGGGGTTTTATACCTGCCTTCCCCTAGCCATACAATTTATAGGAAAGGCAGGTGGAAGCCTTGACCATATGCCCTGATTTGGCCAATGTGATGAGAGGAAGTGACATATGCCATGTCTGAGAATAACTTCAAAGGAACACTTAACGGACCATTGCAGTTTAGCACTCTGTTTTCCTGCTGTCACAAGCCCAGCATGTCTCCTAGAGGGGCAGCTCCTTCACATCCTGGATCCTGAGTGAAGAAGCCACGTGGAGCAGAGCCACAGCCAACACATAAAACATGAATGAGAAAGAAACATTTGTTGTTGAAAAACCAATGAGATTTTGGGGTTATAACTTGGGGAAAACCAACTAACGTGGTGTTTTACTTATTTATGTGGGATGATGGCTCACAAATGCAGTATTGACCTAAAGAACATTCCGTGATCCTATCCCTCTGGGGAGTGACATGGCATTACTAGTGATGACTGTGTAAGTTCTACCAGAGACAGATACACTGTGAATTCTGCTGATGATCACTGGATCTGCTGGGAAATCAAGCAGAGTGCTAGAGGCAAAAGCAGGAGCAGGGTCTGATGTCTGACAACTCCCACCCTCACTCACCTTCTGGCCCAGCAGCTGGCTGCCTACTTGACCTTGGACAAATTGCTTAGCCTTAATTTCCCCATCTGCCAAGTCAGAATAGGACTATTCACTTCATAAGGTTGTTAGGACAGTCAGTGTTTACCTAGTTCTTTTATAGCAATGCCTTTTCCCCATTCAGTCCCTCTGCCTCAGTTCAACTAGCTTTTGTGTTTTTGACTTTGTCTATCGTTTTGACATAAAAGAAATAGGACTTTTGTAAATTAATGTTGAGCTTCTCTTTGTTTCTTTGCAAGTACCTACTTCCTTATTTTCCTCACTAATGGCAGCAGCTGCCATTAGATGTATATCTTTTATACATTTTGGTATATAGATATAGTTTATTAAATATATAACTTACTATTTAGTATATGCTAGATTATATATATAATATGATTATATGTACATGAATTAAAATATGCATATAACTATGTTTTTTACAAGGGACACATTTAGGATAAAAGAATTAGTAAAATGTTATCTTTTTAAAAAAATGATTACACACTTTTTTTTTTTTTGGAGAGATTTTCACTATAGGGCATGTGCACTC